>NC_057710.1:63954160-63986499 GCF_004010195.1 Chiloscyllium plagiosum
ACCATTATATCTGATTTTGCCTTCTCTCTTTCAAACTGCAGATTGAACTCTACCATATTATGATCGCTGCTTCCTAAGTGTTCCCTTACTTTAGGATTTTTTATAAAGTCTGGTTCATTACATAGCACTAGGTCCAGAATAGCCTGCTCCGTTGTGGGCTCCATGACAAGCTGTTCCAAAAAACCATCCTGTAAGCATTCCATGAATTCCCTTTCTTTGGATCCACTGGCAACATTATTTACCCAGTCCACCTGCATATTGAAGTCTCCCATGATCACCGTGACCTTGCCTTTCTGACATACCTTCTCTATTTCCCAGTACATGTTGCACCCCTGGTCCTGACCACTGTTAGGAGGTCTGTACATAACTCCCATTATGGTTTTTTTACCTTTGTGGTTCCTCAATTCAACCCAACAGACTCCACATCATCCGACACTATGTCATTCAGTGTCATAGATTTAATTTTGTTCTTAACTAACAAGGCCACCCCGCCCCCTCTGCCGCCTCCCTGTCTTTTTGCTAAGTTGAAAATCCTTGCATGTTTAACTGCCAGTCCAGACCCCCCTGCAACCACGTCTCTCTGATGCCTACCACATCATAATCATTCACGATGATCTGTTCCATTAGTTCATCTGCTTCGTTACAAATGCTACGAGCATTCAGGTAAAGTGCCTTAATGCTAACTTTCTTATCATTAGAGATATTAGAAGTCATAAGATGTCCTAAGTTATCCTTCCTTTTTGCTGCCTCAAGTTTAAATGCATCTGCACACATGCTATCCTGCTGCTTATCTTTCCATTTAACTCCATACTCCCTGTCGCTTTCACTTTCCCTTCCCCCCAACTCGGAAGTTTAAGAAGCATTCAAAAAAATAAGTTTTGAAGTATGTAACAAAAAAAAAAGAAAAAGCAAATGTAAGTCTATTGCAAGCAGAGTCAGAAGTGTTTAAAATGGAGAATAAGAAAATGGCAACTATCTCTTGTCTATCTTCATAGAAGTAAATACTGTAAAGAAATAATGGAAAATAGTGGGGTTAGTTTAAATGAAGAACTGCAAATCATTCTTGGCAAGTCTCTTAGCTTATTGAAGACGCAATTAACAAAATACATAAGACAGAGCCAGTGGATATGTTCTCTTCAGATTTTCAAAAGGCTTTTGATAAAGTCCCAAACAGAGAATTAAAAGCAAAATTAGAATTTGAGGGATTGGGGGAAATATCCTGCAAGGCTTGTGAACCATAAACAGTGTAGAAATAAATGGGTCATTTTTAGGTTGGTAGGCTGTGACTTGTGAAGTGCAGCAAGAAGCAATGCTTGGGACCCAGCTATTCACAATCTAGATGGATGATTCAGATGTAAGGATTATATGTAATTTTTCCATGCTGGCAGATGACACAACATTAGGTGTAATTATAAGTTGTCAGAAGAAGGCTTGGGTGCTTCAAGGGGATTTGGAGAGGCTAAGTGAATGGTTTAAAGTTTGGCAGATGAAACACAATGCAGATAATTATGATGTTATTCACTTAATTAAGAGATGCAGGAATACAAATTAGTTCTTAAAAGTTGAGAGGCTGAACAGTGTTGAACTTCAAATGAACTTGAATATTTTTGTTCATTAGTCATTGAAAGCAAACATTCAGGTACAGCAAACAATTAAGAAGAGAAATGATATGTTGGCCTCTGTGAGGGTAAAGCAGTTGATGTGGTGTATATGGATTTCAGTAAAGTGTTTGATACGGTGCCCCATGGTAGGCTATTGCACAAAATACGGAGGCATGGGATTGAGGGTGATTTAGTGGTTTGGATCAGAAATTGGCAAGCTGAAAGAAGACAGAGGGTGGTGGTTGATGAGAAATGTTCATCCTGGAGCTCAGTTACTAATAGTGTCCTGCAAAGATCTGTTTTGGGTCCACTGCTGTTTGTCATTTTTTTATAAACGACCTGGATGAGGGCGTAGAAGGATGGGTCAGTAAATCTGTGGATGACACAAAGGTCGGTAGAATTGTGGATAGTGCAGAAGGATGTTGTAGGTTACAGGAGGACATAGATAAATTGCAAAATTGGGCTGAGAGGTGGAAAATGGAGTTTAATGCGTAAAAGTGTGAGGTGATTCACTTTGGAAGGAGTAACAGGAATGCAGAGTACTGGACTAATGGTAAGATTCTTGGTAGTGTAAATGAGCAGAGAGATCTTGGTGTCCATGTACATAAATCCCTGAAAACTGCCACTCAGGTTGATAAGGTTGTTAAGAAAGTATATGGTGTGTTAGTTTTTAATAGTAGAGGGATTGAGTTTTGGAACCATGAGGTCATGCTGCAAATGTATAAAACTCTGGTGTAGCTGCATTTGGAACATTGCATACAATTCTGGACACTGCATTATAGGTATGATGTGAAAGCTTTGGAAAGGGGTCAGAGGAAATTTACTCGGATGTTGCCTGGTGTGGAAGGAAGGTCTTACGAGGAAAGCCTGAGGGACTTGAGGCTGTTTTCATTAGAGAGAAGAAGGTTGAGAGGTGACTTAATTGAGACAGATAAGATAATCAGAAGGTTAGAAAGGGTGGACAGTGAAAGCCTTTTTCCTTTAATGGTGATGGCTAGCACGAGGGAACATAGCTTTAAATTGAGCGGTGGTAGATTTAGGACAGATATTGGATGTAGTTTCTTTACTCAGAGAGTAGTAAGGGCCTGGAACGCACTGCCTGCAACAGTAGTGGACTGGCCAACTTTAAGGGCATATAAATGGTCATTGGATAGTCATATGGACGAAAATGGAATAGTGTAGGTTAGATGGGCTTCAGATTGGTTTCACAGGTTTGCGTAACATCGAGGGCTGGAGGGCCTGTACTGCGCTGTAATGTTCAATGTTCTATGTTCTTTGGCAACAGATTTTAACAATACCTGTAAAGATACCTTACTGAAATTATATAGCATTTTAGTGAAACCATACCTGGAGTATTGTTTCCAGTTTTGGTCTCTTTACCGAAGGAATGATCGACTTGTCATCAAGGAAGTGCAGCAAGGATTCACTAAACGAGTTTCTGGGATGGGGGATTGTCCTATGAGGAGAGACTAAATAGACAATACCTAAATTCTCAAATAATGAGAGGTGATCTCCTTCAAATAAAGATGTGCTGGAAGGACTCAAATATGTCTGGCATTAGGTAGAAAGGGAAACAGGTTTAATTTTTTGAGTGAAAAATGAGTCTTCTTCCAACCCATAAACAGATTAACTGTTCACCTCATCATCTCAGAAAGATGATTCTGTTTGCAAAAAGACTACTCTGTTTATTCAATTTTGTTTTTACAAGTTTCTACTTGCCTGAAAAGCATTTTGAAATCTATCTGAGAGAAATAAAAGACACTGATCAAATTTACAATTCCATGTGGATGCATATATGATCCTCAGTTAAGCTACTGTACAAATTCAAATTCTTAATCCTTACCCAAACATTGCACAGCTTTGCACTTGCATGTTAAAACACTTATGTACTAACTGATCTCAATCTGTTGATTCAACAGGAACATTTTAAGCAAGGTAAGTTATTTGATCTTTTCAAAATTAACAATGTTCATAGCAAGTTGCAAAATGATTCATTGAACTGTTGGAAATCTCAGTATTTCAATACCCAACTGAACAGCAACTGGTTCAAAGTCACTTTACTGTGCAACTGTCTTCTCCAGGTATTCTTGCTCATAGAAATATTGAATCCTTCCCTATTTGTTACTCGGCTACTGCAATTATATATATGTCACATTGTTGGACTTTCAAAAATCTCAGGTTTTAAATTACACTCTTGTGTCAGACATTTATGTTTTGAGAGGATGAAATAGGTACCAAATTTCAACTTATATTATCGATTTTTATATAATTGTCTTAATAGAGTACTATTTATAAATGTTCTAATGTTCTGTTATAAGATGTTTACTGTTCAGTAATGATTATAAAGCCAGTGGGATGTTTTAAGAAATTCTAATGCAATAAGTTTTGATAGGGGTTTTAATAATGACAGAGGTGTAACAATGTTATTTGATTTTTGAGAAAAACATAAAAGTAGGACATTAAACTTCAATTTTCTAACAATGAAAAGACTCGATTGGGCATGGCACATATTCTCCTGAACTAGCAGCTCAAAGACAGATCTTACTGGAATCCAATGATGGCCTTTTGAATAGGTTACCAATATTTTTGGAGACAGCCCTGAGTAGTTGGTTTGCAGCAGTCTGATGAATAATGGACATTTATCAAAGGAGCTACACTTAACTTCCACAACTCACCACTATTTGGTGGCAAATCAGTAGACTAATCATTTAAAGTGGTATGTTGGAAATATGTGGACAATGGTGTGCTGAACGCATTGATGTCTTGTTGCCAGAAGTGCCCGATAGGAAGACAATGCTATTTGAGGTTATTTGATGTTTATTTTCAATAAAACCACACCTCCAATCAACAAGGAAGCCAATTATTGACTAAAGCATTGCAGTAATCCAAGACTCTTGAACTTGTTTCAAACTTCGGAAAGACATCTGCTACTAACTTGCTGAAGGGCACCAGTACAACAACTGAAAGTTATTTAGCACTTTTGTAGAGCCAGAGATGGACCTAGTAGGAGAGGTACCTTAAAGATTGATCTAAAAAGGTAGGTTGTAATGAGATTTTTAAGTAGTAAAATATATTAATGTATTAGTTTAGAGAGAGAATACTAGAGCATGAGGATAGACAGGTAAAGGCATGACTGCTAATGGTGGGCAAAGGAGACTTGGAGACATAGAAGAAATCAGAGGTGAATGAATGCAGAGTCTGTGGAGTGGTGTAGGTTTGGACGAAGATGCAGATATGGAAAAGGAAAGATGGTGCTTAATTTTGAACACAGGAATAAAAATTTTAAGTTTTAGACTTGGGTTAAGAAGGAAGGAGTTGGTGGACAAGTATGTCATGATGTTTGTTCCATAATCTTTAATATCCTTGCTCTCTTTTGAAATTTTGATTTAGCCTAGGTTCAATAGGCTATTGTGGGAGAGAGCCAAAATTCCAAATATTGTGTGCACTTGTGGTCACTGCACTGTAGGAAGGAAGTGAAGGCTTTGGAGATGTTGCCTGGATTGCAGTGTAATATCTATTAGGAGAGATTGGGCAAACTTGAATTGCTTTTGCTAGAGTGTTGAAGACTGAGGGAGTGACCTGATCGTATACAAAACTATGAGAGACACAGATAGGACAGATAGTCAGCTTCTTTTTACCCAGGATGGAAATGTCACATACTAGCGGGCATAGGTTTAAGTTGAGAGGAGGAAAAGATCAAAGGAGACATGCAAGGAAAGTTTTTCACACAGAGTGGTAGGTGAATATAGAACATAGAACGTTACAGCGCAGTACAGGCCCTTCGGCCCTCGATGTTGCGCCGACCTGTCATACCAATCTGAAGCCCATCTAACCTACACTATTCCATGTACATCCATATGCTTGTCCAATGATGACTTAAATGTACTTAAAGTTGGCGAATCTACTACCGTTGCAGGCAAAGCATTCCATTCCCTTATTACTCTCAATGTAAAGAAACTACCTCTGACATCTGTCCTATATCTATCACTGCTCAATTTAAAGCTATGCCTCCTGATGCCCACCGTCACCATACTTGGAAAAAGACTCTCCCTGTCCACCCTATCTAACCCTCTGATTATCTTACTAAAACACTGTATGCCTTCTTAACAACCCTGTCAACCTGGGTGGCAACTTTCTAGGATCTGTGTACCTGGACCAAGATTTCTCTGCTCAACTACACTACCAAGAATCTTATCATTATAGCCCAGTACTTTGCATTCCGGTTACTCCGACCAAAGTGAATCACCTCACACTTGTCCGCATTAAACTCCATTTGCCATCTCTCAGCCCAGCTCTGCAGCTTACCTATGTCTCTCTGTAACATACAACATCCTTCGTCACTATCCACAACTCCACCGACCTTAGTGTCGTCTGCAAATTTACTAACTGACCCTTCTACGCCCTCATCCAGGTCATTTATAAAAATGACGAACAGCAGTGGACCCAACAACGACCCTTTGCGGTACACCACCGGTAACTGGACTCCAGGATGAACATTTCCCATCAACCACCACCCTCTGTCTTCTTTCAGCACGCCAATTACTGATCCAAACTACTATATCTCCCACAATCCCATTGTTCCTCATTTTGTACAATAGCCTACTGTGGGGAACCTTATCGAACGCCTTGCCGAAATCCATATACACTACATCAACCGGTTTACTCTTATCTACCTGTTTGGTCACCTTCTCAAACAACTCAATAAAGTTTTTGAGGCATGCTCCACCCTTCACAAAACCATGCTGGTTATCCCTAATCAAATTATTCTTTTCTAAATAATTATAAATCCTATCTCTTATAACTCTTTCCAACACTTTACCAACAACTGAAGTAAGGCTCACTGGTCTATACTTACCAGGGTTGTCTCTACTCCCCTTCTTGAACAGGGGAATCACATTTGCTATACTCCAGTCTTCTGGCACTATTCATGTAGGTGCTTGGAACATTCTTCCAGGGGAGTTGGTAGAAACAGCTATGACAGTAACATTTAAGAAGTATTTTGACTGACCCATGAATAGACAGGTTATAGAGGGATTGAGACCATAGGTAGGCAGATGGGATTAGTTTAGAATGAAGTCATGGATGGCGCAGATTGGTGGACTGAAAGGCCTGATCCTGTGCTTTACTTTTTCTATTGTGATTGCAGTCATGGCAGGCCTGCAGCAGGGACTCCTGGTTTTTGACAAGGTGGTGGATTTTGCAGGATTTAAACTCAGGTTCTAGATTAGTAGTCTAGCAATAATATCACTAGGCCATCACCTCCGATTGTGCATCATATACTTTCAGATCTCACCCTTTGAATTTAACTAAGCAAGGTGAAGGTTATCCTATGGGTAATTGTCAGAGGAAGTAAAAGTGTTTCAAGAGAACACAAATATTTTTGTAATTTGCAGGCGTTGAAATTAGGACGATATGAATTTTGAAATGAAATGGTAATGTACTCGTATCTCTTCTGTCTACTAATTTGACTAAGTAAAAATACTGGGCTAAGGAAGCCCATATTAGCACATTAAACAGTACTAAGCATAATTTTAATTCAAGGCCAGAGAAAATAATGGACAGCTTGTAGTGAGCTTGAACGTTTTACATAACTGAAAGATTCTGGTAAGTCGTGATGCTAAAAATGTTTTATAATCATTATTTGAATCCGAGGATTAAATTACAGCTTGAACTCATTTCCTGATCATTCTGTTTTGTAATCTGCAATATTTAATTTGTTTATCTGCTTTTTGCGGTGTCCTTGAGTAGAATTTTGCAGGTGATAGCTGTAACATGCTCTTGTGCCCTTGATAAATGATGACATCATGACATTAGATAAAAGTTATTGTTGGTAGTTGGAACATTGAACAGAATTCTGTTGTACATATTTTGTGTTTTTGTTTCAGTATTAAAAATATTATAAATATGGATAAGCAAAAACAAATCTGCATGTTAATTGCCATATTCCAAATCAAAATAGATATTTATCCTTTTGTTCAAATCATGGAATTTAAATTGGGGATTTAAAATTACGTTTCTGAAGAAGCAAACCCACCTCCTAGTGGTCCATTGCATTATATGATTTGCTTTTGTTCTAATATTGTATCAGCAATTATTCAATGAATTTGTTATCATATTTTGTAATTCTAATTGGTTCTGTGTAAAAACAATGTTAGTTCACAAAATGATGAACTGCAATGTAATATTGCTATGTGAATTGCATTTTATCTTTCCTTTCAGGTATTTTTGCTAAGACAAGCACAATAGACTCAATAGATTAAAAAAAATCCAATACATCTGGCAGAACAAGTCTTTACAGGAGAGATAATTGTCCATCATTCAAAGGGAAAAATGTCATTTTTGGTGAACTGATTGACAAGCAGCACCTTCTAAGTGACATTTTGATACTGTGTGTTATATCTGCCAATAGCTAGTGACAGCTTCCTGTCATTCCATATTATATTACATTCTCACAGAATTTTGGGTTGATGTTGGTTGTCTGTCACTTTTCACTGAGCCTGGAATCCAATTGTTTCAGCTTTTGTTTAGGCCAATTTGCAGATGTTCAGTATAGGCATTCTTGTGAGAGAGCAGTGAAATAAATGTTGCACTCCACCAGATCTTCCACATGAGATCTGCTAACTGAGCAAAATCAAAAGATTGTTCTGTTCTGGCTCATTACGTTGTTGGTAACTGCTTTATTCATAGTCCTTCAGTGATTTGTTTTAAAATCTTGCTTTATACAATTATCCAGTTAAGGTTAGCTTTAGGGTAAGCAAAATGATGTGATCTATTTTGTCAGTGCAACCCGTTCATTTATTCCACTCTCTGAGC
This sequence comes from Chiloscyllium plagiosum, assembly GCF_004010195.1. Classification (NCBI taxonomy): domain Eukaryota; kingdom Metazoa; phylum Chordata; class Chondrichthyes; order Orectolobiformes; family Hemiscylliidae; genus Chiloscyllium; species Chiloscyllium plagiosum. Next base: position 63,962,575 of record NC_057710.1, read on the forward strand.
TTTTACCACTCTTCTATTGCAGTGTCCATTTACATTTTTCTGTCCTTATTTTCATATTGTTTTGTATTTCAGTTTGTGTTACAAACTGACCATAACTTTATTATGTGAAGAATGATAAAATCAAAAGGGTTTGGGAAATTATCTGGGAGCAAGGATATTATTTTTGAAAGTATTGAACATTTTAACATAAAGAAAGACAATTAAAGCCGTCACTCCTGTTCTGAGGAGTTTTGTTTTCATATGAGCAATTTAGTCAAATCTTATCTTCTTTTTCATATCACTTTCGCTTTAATATTGCTCTTTTTCAAAGAACAAGTTATTCCTTTTAAACCAAAGACTATGCACTTGGTATGAACTGTAGATTGTGGTAAAAAAATCCCACATTGGAATCGTTTTATGAGCTTATGGAAAAACTGGACAAGAAAAGACTGATATTTATATTGTACCTTAAGCCATCATTTCTTAACTTCACAACAAAGTATTGCCTACTCGATGACAATCATGTAATCTAGAGTGAAGCAAAGAATTGATTTGTCCTTCTTTTGAAATGATCAGCACTCACTCTACAAGCCAGCAACTTGCAGCACTGAGGACTAATGCAAGTCTTGTGCATGCTCAATATGATGCCCATTCACGACCTTAGAACCTTGGGCTGCTGAAGGTAAAGACACCAAAGATGAATCAATTCAAATTTGTACACATTTATACCTATCTTTATGACTCTATGACAGAATTGGAGGAGTACAGAGACCCTCAAGGATTGTAGGACTGGAAGATATTAAGAAATAGGACAGGGTAATGTCATGGATGAATTTGAAAATAAGGCTTGGAAATGTCAATTTTGGCCTTGCCAGACAAGGAGCCAATATAGTTTAGCCAGCAGAAGGAAGATGAGTAAACTGAATTTGACCTGATTTGAGCTATAGGCAGCCGTATTTAGAATGAGTTAAACTTCATGAAGAATGCAACGTGGGAGCTTGCCAGGGTAACATTGGAATAGTTGAGTCAGAGGTAATAAAGGTAGGGGCATGAGGATTTCATTCGCAGATGAACTGAGTAAGAATAAAGGCTGGCTATGTTAAGTGGAAGTAGACAGTCTTGGTGGCTGACGGTTGTCTGGTGTATTAGGATCCCAAGCTTTGCCTCAGACATTAACCAGAGAGCAGTCAGGAATGGAATTTGTGGCAAATACTGAAGACAATGTTGCCTTGCTCCCATTATTTTGTTGTACATTTAATCCAGGCTAACACAACGATTGACAACATTTGATTTAATCTTAAATCCACAGACTTATCAAACAAGTGAATGACCCATTGTTGTATAAGGTCAACATTTTCCTTTTAAACTAAATAGCACTAACAGCATGACAGGGCTGCAACAACATCTTACACTTTTATAGGTATGAAAGTGACACTCAGTGTCTTTTAGATCGGAGTTTGCGATCTACAGTTCAAGGTAATTTGATTTAATCATTATATTGAAAATCTTGAATAAATCCTTTTTACATAAAGCAAGTTGGTGTGGGTAGGAAATATTTAAAGGATATTTTTCTAAAAGCATAAATCATATGTTTAGATTTTCAGTGCCATATTTTAATGGTAATGACTTGCATTTCTGACTTTAGTTAATGAAGCAATATTTTCCAAGATATATAACAGAGATAAAAATCAAATGAAAATTGAAGTGAGCTAAAGAAAGCATCATGTGAAGTTTCATTCTGTTAAAGGCACCATCTAAATAAATTGTTGTTGTCTTGAGAATGCTCTTAATGGAAGAGAAGGTGGAGAGGCTTGGGAGCAAATTGAGCATAAATTGCAACACCCTTGGATGCCAGAGGACACTGCAGGAATGAGATTGCAGAGGATCATGGCTGCTCCAGAAAGTTCATTCCCTGTGTTTTAAGCATAGGAATGATTCTTAAGCCCAGGGAGATGGCAAATTGTGTTTGGGAGCAAGGTTTTGAAATACACACAGTGAGAAGGATGGGAGAGGTGACATCTGAGGTCTGCTCCCAATCCGTAGAGGTCATCCCTGAATAAGTTGGCCTCCTTTACAGCCCTTTATTTCATGCTCCCCATTACAAGCATCCATGCTTGTTCAGCGACGCTTGTCAGCTGTATTTTTGTGTGAGCAGTCTTTTTTTCAAGCCAACAAGCCTAATTCGCCTTAAATTATTCATACATATGGCAGGCAGGCTGACAATTGCAACGCCACACCACCTAGCATATGATGCAGGAGAGCTCGGGGCAGGCTGAAACATATGGACATAAATCCAGGTGCTCTTCCCACAAAAAACCACACCCAGTAGGCCTTGTGCTGCTACTTCAGCATTTCTCCATTGAACCGGGGTTGATCTCTTTGCTTGATGTTCATGTTAGAGTGGAGGTTTGTGCCAGTAAATCAGGTTACAGGTTGTGGTTGGTGACAGGCTGCAGTTGATTACAATTCTGGTGCTACTGATGGCCCACAGCACCTCATGGATATCCAGTTTTGAGGTGCTAGATTTGTTCAAAGTCTATTTCATTTAGCATGGCAGTAGTGCTACACAGCACAATGGAGAGTATCCTCAATATAAATATGGAATTTTGTTTCCACAATGATTGTTTCATGGTTACGATTATTGATGCTGTCATGGGCAGATAAATCTGTAGCAGGTTGATTGCTAAGGATGAGGTCATGTTAGTTTTCCTGCTTTAGCGTTTCCTTCACCACCCAGTTCAGACCCAGATAGGCAGCTATGTACACTGGGACTCAGCCAGCTCATTCTGTCATGGTGCTACTGAGCTACTCTTGGTCATGGACATTGAAGTCAATTGAAGTTGAGAAGTGTGTGATTGCCCAATGCTTGCCCATGCTTGAATGTTTATTCTATTCCAAGACTTCCTGGGGTTGCAATCAGTGTTGGTCACAGCTCTCTCATTGTATCACCACCCCTGGCAAGTCTATCTTACCAGTGGACAGGACAGACTTAGGTATATTGATGGTAGTGTCTGAGATATTGATTGAAAGGTATGAATCAGTAAAAATAATCATATCAAGCTGCAATGCCATGGATTTATTTGCTGGTCATCACTTGAAAGGAGACTTTTGTAGTGGTTTAGTTACTGATATGTTTCAATGTATTGAAGTTGCTTATCAACTTTCCACATGGAAAATTCTGCTTCTCAGTGGAAAATGCAGACAAGTGATGCACACTAATTGGATTATGCTGAATGCTCAGTGTTACATGACAATGACAAATGTTTTAGTTCACGATGCTCTCATTAATAATAGTATAACTGTACATTCATTGTCATTGTTTCTGGATTTTGACATTACTGTGCAGTACAACAGTTGTTAAACCAGCTAATATTGCGTCGAGTAGACTCTGAATTTTTTTTTACAAAACACTAATCGATTAAAAGCCAGTTGGCGAGTGTTTAGGACTAGTGTGTTACTGTGACAATGAAGAATAGGGATGGCAAGGTTCAGGAACTTTGGATGACAAGAGAAATTGAGAGCTTAGTCAAAAAGAAAAAAGGAGTCAAGTGTAAGGTTTAGGAAACAAGCAAGACGGAGCCCTCAAAGAATACAAAGATAACAGGAAGAACTCAAACAAGAAATTAGAAGGGCTGAGCGGGCCCGTGAATTATCTTTGGGAAACAGGATTAAGGGAAATGCCAAGGTGTTTTATATATAAGGAGCAAGAGGGTAGCTAGAGAAAAGCTGAGTCTGCACAAGGACAAAGGAACAAATTTATTCTTGGAGCTGGTGGAAATGAGTGAGGTCCTTAATGAATACTTTGCATTGGTATTCATAAAGGAGAAGGACATAGTGAATGGTGAGGCTCAGGAGTATGTTGATACTCTGAAACACATCATATTGAAAATACCCTGCATTGTGCTGTGTGGCACTATCACTGTGTTAAATGGGCCAAACTTCAGGCAGATCTAGCAACTCAAGACTGGGCATCCATGAGATGCTGTGGGCAATCAACAGCAGCAGAATTGTATTCCAGTATAATCTGTAACCGGCATATCCGCCACTCAGCCAGTACCATCAAGCCAGGGAATCGATCCTGGTGAAATGGAAAATGCACGAGGGCATGTCAAAAGCAGTGCCCGCCATCTTAAAATGAGGTGCCAACATGATGAAGCTACCAAATATGATGATTTGTGTACCAAACAGCATAAGTAACAAGTGATAGATCAAGCTTTGCAAACCCAAGATAAATGATTGAGATCTAAGCTCTACAGCCTTAAAACAACCAGTTGTGAATGGAGGTTGACTTTTAAACAGCTCACTGGTGGAAGAGGCTTCACAAGTATCTCGATCCTCAATGATGGACGAGCCCAACATATCAGTGTGAAAGTTAAAACTGGAGCATTCACCACAATCTTCAGCCAGGAATGTCATGTAATGATCCATCCTGACCTCCTCCAGTGGTCCCAGCATCACAAATACCAGTCTTCAGCCAATTTGTTTCACTCCATGCTGAATCAAAGAATGGTTGGAGACATTGAATACTGCAAGGTCTATGGGTCCTAAAAACATTCCAGCAATAGTATTGAAGACTTGTGCTCCAGAAGATATCGTATCCCCAGCCAAGCTGTTCCAGTGACATCTTGTCAATGTGGGAAATTGCCCAGGTAAGTTCTGTACTCAAAAGGCAAGACAAATCCAACCCGGCCAATTACCATTCCATCAGTCTACTCTTGATCATCAATGAAGTGATGGAAGATGTCAACAACAATGCTATTAAACAGTACCTGCTCAGCAATAATCTACTCATTGATACTGAGTTTGGGTTCAATTGGGGCCACTCAGCTCTTGACCTCATTATGGCCTTGGTTCAAACATGGGCAAAAGAGTTGCATTCCAGAGGTGAGGTGAGAGTGACAGCCATTGACATCAAGGCTCCATTTGACCAAGTGTGGCATCAAGGAACTCTTTAGGTCCCATCTAAAAGCTTTTTTATGAAGATGTAATTGATTCATTTTGGCACATTCCTCAATATCAAATCTCAAATAGCCTTCGCCCAGGTTACCTCTGGAATGTACTATTCTAAGTAATTGTCCCGGATAAGCCCAATTGATTCACTTACTGGGCTACCTTCAGTAAATGGATTCATCTATTAAAATTAAAGCAAGATACTGCAGATTCTGGAAATCTGAATGGAAAAAATAAACAAAAAGTAATTGAGAAGCTAAGCTGTGCAAGCCCAGTCTTTGAATATATTTAAGTAGATGTTGATAATTTTATGATTGTCAGTGGTGTAAAGGAGATAGTGTGGGTAAAAACCATTGAACCACAACCAGCCATGAGTATCTTAAATGCTTGAGTGTCCTTCTCTAGTTGCTATGTTCATACCCCAGCAGCTCTGGGAGCAGCTATCAAGAAAGAAAAACAGAGTATATGTTTTTTGTTTGATATGACTTCTTCCTCCTTTGAAGAGTCAATGGATCTGAAACATTAACTCTGTTTCTTTTTCCACAGATGCTCACAGACTTGCTGATATTTTCCAGCCCTTTCTAATGTTATTTTGTCAAATATAAATGTAGAGTACAGCCACCCATGAGTACTGTGGTACCTTTCTTTGATTTCTTCCTGCATACACTGTCCTACACTGTAACTACTGTTTGAAGTCAGTAACTGCTCCCAAAAATGATGTCTTACCTTTTCTGTTCCTTATTTCTGCAAAACCTGATGCTACATTTTATTTTTCGGACTAAATTCATTTCTCACTAGTGTATTAATACCATTATTAATTAACAGTGCTACAGCAATATTTCTTCCTAGCTTCCTGTCTTTGCAAAATGTCAGATACTATCTAGCCATGGTTACCTTGCAGCTATGACTCTGAAGTTAGAAACAAAATGCTGTATTCTTCCAGCCTGCTGCATGACTCTGAAGTGGTCATCAGGTCATAAATATTTATTTCTGTCTATGCTAATAATTCATTTGTTTTGCTATGACAGATGTGCTTTTTCATAAAATTGAACTTTTTAAAACTATTTTTGTAACCTCAGGTTTCATCTGCTCGTGCATGCTTTCGTTGTGCATTTTTGTCCTTCTTGTCTCACTCAGCTCATCATAACCCAAATTGTTGCCCTGATCTATTAGTTCAAACTCCAACAGACAGTTGCTTGAGGTTTTTGGTGCTGTGAGGTAGCAGTGCTAAACACTGAGCCACCATGCCACACTAATTGCTGTCCAAAAGATGGTAGTGAGTCACCTATATGTACCACTGCAGTTATTGAGGTGTAGAGACACCAACAATGCAATTAAAAAGGTGTAATGATTGTAACAAGGCCAGCTAGCTGGATCTCATGGAATATGCGTTCTCTGATTGGGGCTGTTAATCTGTTCCAATCAGGGAGCCCTGGCTGACAGATTAAAAATGAGGAGTGCCAGAGATTCTGGCATTCTGAGAGTTCATTCTGAGGAGGCAGTATTAGAATCAAGGACTCTTTATGTGTAAATTAAGTGTGACTTGGAGATGAGATACTGGCTTGTGTGGAGTTATTTCAAGATGAAAACCCAAAGACACTGAAGGCAGGGTGTTATATTTCCAAGTTAGAACACTGAGTCACTTGGAGGGTAACTGCATATGGTGGTACTCTCATATAACTGCCGTGCATCCTTCTAGATGGTAAAGGTCATGGATTTGGACAGTGCTATCTAAGGACCCTTGTTGAATTTCTGCAGTGCACCTTGTGGATGATACACGCTACTGCTACTGAGCATCATTGTTGGAAGGAATAAGTGTTTGAGACTGTTGCTTTGTCCCAGATGGTGTCAAGCTTCTTGAGTGCTAGTGGAGCTGCACTTATCCAGGCAAGTGGGGAGTATTCCATCACATTCCTGACTTGTGCCTTGTAATTGGTGGACAAGCTTTGGGGAGTCAGGAGGTGAGGACCTCACTGCAGTATTCCTAGCCTCTGATCTGTTCTTGTAGCCTCAGTATTTTTATGGTGAGATAGTTGGTTTCTGGCTGCCTTTTTGAATCACTGCAGTCCACATGCTGTACGTAGATTCTCAAAGCCCTTGGGGAGAGAATTCCAGGATTTTGACCCAGCGATAGGGAAGGAACAGCGATATATTTCCAAATCAAGGTGGTGAGTGGTTTGGAGGGGAACTTGCAGCTGGTGGTGTTCCCATATACCTGTGGCCCTTATCCTTCTAGATGGGAGTTGTTGTGGATTTGGAAGCTGCTGTTTGAGGATCTTTGGCAAATTTTACCCTGCACCTTGGAAATGGTACATACTGTTGCTAAGAGTGTCAGTGGTGGAGGGTGGGGATGCTTGTGGATGTGGTATCAATTAAGGGGGCTGCTTTGTCCTGGATGGTGTCAAGCTTCTTGAGTATTGTTGGAGCTGCACTCATTCAGGCAAGTGGGCGATTCAGTGAAGATAACAACATTCAATGTCAAGGGGTGTTGGTTACATTCCCTGTAATTGGAGATGATCAATATCGAGTATTAATGTATTTCAGCCCAAGCCTGGATATTGTCCAGACCTTGTTGCATTTGAACATGGAATGCTTCAGGGTTAGAGGAATTGTGAATGGTGCTGAACATTGTGCAATCATCAGCGAACACCCCCACTTCTGACCTTGTGATGGAGGGAAGGTCATTGATGAAGCAGCTGAAGATGGTTGGGCCTCGGACACAATCCTGAGGAACTCCCACAGAGATGGCCTCGAGCTGAGATGACTGACCTCCAAAAACCACAACCATCTTCCCATGTGCCAGATATGACTCCAACCAGCAGAGAGTTTTGCCTGAAATACCCATTGATTCCAGTTTTGCTAGGGTTCTCGCTATTGTACTCTATGCTACTTTCTCCCCACCCCCACCCTCCTCGCACTTATCTCTCCACCCTTCAAGCTCTCTGCCTGTATTCCTGATGAAGGGCTTTTGCCTGAAACGTCGGTTTTACTGCTCCTTGGATGCTGCCTGAACTGCTGTGCTTTTCCAGCACCACTCTAATCAAGACTCTAGGGTTCCTTGATGCCACTCTCAGTCAAATGTGGCTTGATAGCAAGGGCTGTCACTTTTCCCTTCTGGAGTTAATGTCCATGTTTGAACCAATATTGTAATGAGGTCAGGAGCTGAATGAGCTGACAGAACCCAAACTGAACATCAGTGGGTCAGTTATTGCCAAGCAAGTGCTGCTTGATAGAAGTATCCGTGACACATTCCATCACTTGATGATAATGGTTGAATGGAGGATATGCCTGACCATGATGTTGTGGATTGCATTGGAGTACAATACTGCTGCTGCTAATATTCCACAGGCCTCATAAATGTCCAGTCTTGAGTTACGAGATCTGTTTGAAGTCCATCTCATTTATCACAGTGATAGTACAGGGAGGATAGCCTCATTGTGATTATGGGACTTCATCTCCACAATGATTGTGCGATCATCATGCCTACCAGTACTGTTTTGAACAGATACATCCACAACAGGCATATTGGTGAGAGTGACATTAAGTATGCTTTTTTCTCTTGTTGTTCTTTCAATGTAGACCCAGTCTAGTTGCTATATCCTTTTGACTCAAACAATTTGGTCAGGAGTAACATTGCTGAGTGACTCTTGGTGTTGGATATTGAAGTCACTCACCCAGAGTATAATTTGCTATTGCCTTAATTATATGATTTGCAGGAACACTGGACCCAGCATGATTTAGATGATGCCCATCCCGACAGTAAACCCCTTATTTTCCCCTGGATTGGTGGAGCTCCCCCACACCAATTTTTGAGATATGCATTTATCTCCTGAATTTTACTTATCTTAAGCTAGGCAAATGCCATCTACTCTTTTTCTCACTGTCTTGGATGTATCCCATCAGTATAAATTACCTTTTATTCACTAAAGCACTCTGTTTTTAATCAATTCAGGATCCACAGCCCAATCCAATTACGTTTGCTTCTAAAATGAAGTAAAAGCTGCCAAAAAAAACAAGGGGTGTGCTCTCCTGGTGCACTAATAGTTTACTGGGAGAACTCCATTGAAGGTCACAGCTGAATGTCAGAGCTGCTGTCCTCCAAATTTGGGTCAGCTTTCGGAGCAAGGCAGCTTTTTTGACAATTGCCTTCAGGAGTATTCCCTTCTGTTTCTTTCTAAAATGTGATTATGTTTCACTGCAGTAACAGATTTCATGACGGACCTTCTTAAGAATCACCTGCAGAATATAGGGTTACCATTTTCACAACTGAATAGAAACATAGAAGAGCAGGAATAGGCCATTCAACCCTTTGAGCTTGCTCTGACATTCATTATGACCATGGCTGGCCATCGAGCTCAGTATCCTAGTCCCACCCTCCCCCCTCCAAATCCCTTGATCCCTTTAACCACAAGTGCAATACTCACTTCCTTCTTGAAAACAAAAACCATTTTGGCCTCAACCACTTTCAGTGGCAGTGAATTCCACAGCTTCACTAGTCTCTGGGTGAAGACATTTGTCCTCATCTCAGTCCGAAAAGGTTCAACCCCTTATCCTTAAACTGTGACCACTGATTCTGGACTGCCCCATCATCAGGAACATCCTTTCTGCACCTAGCCTGTTTAGTCTTGTTGGAATTTTGCAGGATTCTATGAGATTCCTCTTATTTTTCTAAATTGCAGTGAATATAATCTCTCCTCATACATCAGTGCTGCCATCCCAGGGACCAATCCAGTAAACCTTCACTGCACGTCCTCTGTAGCAAGAGCATCCTTCCTCAAACCTTGGAGACAAAGCTGCAACAATAATCCAGCTGTGGCCTCACCAACACCCTGAATGTTATGGAGTCCTGACAGTATGGAAACATCCCTTCAGCCCAACAAGTCCACTCCACTGAAGAGTAACCCACCCAGACACATACCCCTAATTACTCTACATTTTACCCCTGACTAATGCACCTAACCTACACATCCCTTAACACTATGGGCAATTCACCTAATCTGTACACCTTTGGATTGTGGGAGGAAACGGGAGCAAACCGGAGCAAGCATGGGGAGGATGTGCAAACCCATGGGTGGGATTGAACCCAGGTCCCTAGCACTGTGAGGCAGCAGTGCTAACCACTGAACCGCTGTGCCACCCAATAATTGCTGTTCCTCTACTCGAATCTTTGTTCCAATACTCAAATCCTCTCAGTGTAAAGACCAACATACAGTTACTTGCAGTCACTTGTGCACGAGGACCTTAGGTCTCATTGAACATGCCCCTCTCTCGATTTTTAGCCATTCAAATAATTATCTGTCTTCTTATATTTGCTACCAAAGTGGATAACCTCACATTTATCTCCATTTTACTGCATCTGCCTTGCATTTGCCCACTCAGCCTGTCCAGATCACAAGCATCTCTGAACTCTCCTCACAGCTCACCCTTCCATCTAGCTTTGTCATCTACAAATTTTGAAATATTATATTTAGTTCCCAGATGTAAATCATTAATATATACTGTGAATAGCTTGTATCAGTTTGTGTGGTACACACTAGCCACTGCCTGTCATTCAGAAAATGATCCATTGATTCCTATTCTTTCTTTCATGTCTGCTAACTAATTTTCTATCCATCTCATTCCCATATACCCCCATTCCCATATGCTTTACTTTTACACGTTAATCTCTTTCAGAGTGGGCTGCTATCATATTTAGCAGCCTCCTGTACAGCACCTTGTCAAAGGCCTTCTGGAAATCAAAATAGATCCTGTCCACTGACTCTTGTTTGGCTGACTTGCTCATTAAGTCCTCAACGAATTCTAACAGATTTGTCAGGCATCATGTTCCCTTGATGAAGCCATGCTGATTCAGTCCTATTTTACCTTGCACATCCAAGTACTCCATAATCTCATCCTTGATAATGGACTCTAAAATCTTACCAATGATCGAGGTCTCTCATTTTAAACCTAAATCAAAGGACTGGAGAACTTCTGAAAATTCACTTGTATTTGAGAAGAGTGTTTATAGTCAACAAAAAAAAAGCCAACATTTGTCTCAATTTACTTGCACTGAATTGCAAGAATGCATTCCAAAATGAAGAACCAACGCTGCTAAAAGCTATTAAAAATGTTTCTGGTTCTAATTGAAATCTGCTTCAGCCAAAGGCAAATTTCTTCAATTATCTGAGCTATTATATAATCATATCTTCATTTTAAATTCACTCTCATATTTAAAATTAGCTTCCACTATCAAAGTGGTTAAGGTGCATTAATATTCTGAAATGTTTCATTCTTATTGGTTTAACGTTACATTACTAATGGGCACCCTTGACAGTTTTTGTTTCCTGCTTCATCCTGCATCTTATAAACTTGCTGGTACATTTTGGTGTGTTTCTGTGTAAGTCTTGGAGCAGTAGATGGTTTTGTTTCTTTGTCAGGAGTTGATGGACAAAAGCCCGATTCCAAATTGAGCAAATAGTCTAGAGGGGCTTTAAATGCAAAATACAGAGGGATTTCTGTACTTTTGGAGGTGCTGTCTTTTTTTTTTGGATGCGATCTAAAACAAGACTTTGTTCATTATTTCAGGTGAGTATAGAAGATCCGAAGGAAATAGCCAAAAAGGAAAAATAGTCCTCTATGTTCTGGTCAAAATCTATCCTTCAACCAACACTAAAATGGACGATATGGGTGTTTATTCATGAATGTTTTGGAATGTTGCAGTGTGTAAGTTGGTTGCTGTGTTTCCGACACTGCAACCTTGTCTGCAGTTCAGAAGTTTTTTTAATGTCATTTGTAGAATGTGAGCAATGCTGGCTGGCCAGCATTTACCGTTTCACTGCAGTAATCCTATCCTCTGACTTGCTCTTATTGCCACAGTATTTGTATACTGGGCCCAGTTTAGTTTCTAGTCAATGGTAACCCCCAGGATGTTGATAAATTTTTATTTATTTACTCATGAGATGTGGGTGTCATTGGCTAGCACGTATTTATTGTCCATCCCTAGTTGCCATGGTGGTGAGCTCCTTTTTGAACCACTGCAGTCCACCTACTGTGGGTTGACCAACAATGCCCTTAGAGAAGGAATTCCAGGATGTTGACTCAGTGAAAGAATGGCAATATATATCCAAGTCAGGATGATGAGTGGCTTGGAGGGTAACTTGCAGTTGGTGGTCTACCCATGTATCTGCTGCCCTTGTCCTTCTAGATGGAAATGGTTGTGATTTTAGAAGGTGTTGTCTAATGATCTTTGGTGAATTTCTGCAGTACATATTGTAGATAATACACACTGAGTGTCGAAGGTGGAGGGAATGGATGTAGTGCCAAACATGTGCGCTGATTTGTCCTGGATGATGTTAGGTTCTTGAGTGTTGTTGGAGCAGTACCCATCTAGGCAAGTGGGAACTATTTCCTGACTTTTGCCTTGTTCATGATGGGTACACTTTGGGGAGTCAGGAGGTGGGCTACTTGCTGCAGTATTCCTAGCCTTTGACCTCCTGTTATAGCCGCAGTGTTTATGTGGCAAATCCAGTTTAGTTTCTGGTCAATGATAACCCCCAGAATGTTGATAGTGGGGAATTAAATGATGGTAACATCACTGAATGTCAAAGGGTGGTAGTGCTTAGTGATGATCATTGCCTGGCATTTGTCTGCAGCGAATGTTACTTGCCACTTGTCAGCCCAAGCCTGAATATTATCCGGACTTGGTATATTTGAACATGGACTGCTTCAGTCTCTGAAGAGCTGTAAATGCTGCTGAGCATTGTGTAATCATCAGAAAATGTTCCTACTTCTGACCCTAAGATGGAAGGCAGGTCATTGATGAAGCAAGATGTTTGGGCCTACAACACTATCCTGAGGAACTCGTACAGAGATGTTCCAATAGCCACGACAATCTTCCTATGTGTCAGGTATGATCCAGCCAGAAAGTTTGCCCCCTCATATCCATTGATTCCAGTTTTGCTAGCGCTCCTTGATACCCTACTTGGTCAAATGCAGTGTTGATCTCAAGGGGTGTCCTTATTGGCTGTAATTAACTTTGAGACATGCTAAAGTTGCAAAGGTGATGCATCTTTCTTTATTCATCCCTTTATCCTTTCCACTTTTCTATCTTATACTAGAAAATATTTCAGCAGGTAAGAGGAAGGGAAAAATCCCTATGTCTCAATTGACAGGCACATGAAGCACCCAATATTGACTCTGTGGTCTTATTATCAGTGAACCAGTGACCCAGCAATTTGCCAACACTTAATGATCCTATCCTGGCAGCACATCAAAAAGGTACCTTTAAACCAGACCACTGTGTTAGCTACAGCTGCTTCAGGTAAACTGTTAAGTGTCTGGGAATTGAGAATGAGGATGGTATTCATCAGAGATAAATGTTTACTGGCGAGGTTGGCAGCAGTGGTCAGAAGTCGATAGGGGTCACCAAGAGGGAATATGCTGTTGGCAGCTGATGTTACTTGGTGTGATTTTTTAGCCCAACGATGAATGCCGTCCAGGTCTTGCTACATGTGGCAATCGACTGGCTGAGTTTCTGGAGAGGTGAAAGTTGAACTCAATACTACGAATATCACTTAAATTTGAAGGAAGCCTGATACGATCTTTGTCTCCAGTTTTATTCAATCATCTCTAATGATGTCTTTGTGATTGAGAGAGAGTCATTGAAGAAACAACTGAAGTTGGTTGGGTCTAGGACACTACCCTGAGGAACTCCTGGAGTGACCTCCTGGTAGAGAGGAGGTGGACTTCCATGGCTCCTTTTCTAAGAACACTGTATGCATGTGCACCCAGTCCAAATGCAGCTGTTCAAGACAAGATTCATAACCAGTTTGTCAAGGGCAATTAAGGATAACCAACAAATGCTAGCCTTTCCAGTGATGGTCACCCCACAACAAGGTAATAAAATGATAGAAACAGCACAACATCTTCCTTACTGCTGGAATGACTCCAGCAATTACAATTTTTTTTCCACAGTCCCAATTATCATTCATTGGTCAGTGCATTGAGTATAACAGTTGGGGCATCATGTTGTGACTGTACAGTACATTGGTGAGGTCACTTTTGTACTGCATTCAATTCTGGTCTCTCAGCTATAAGAAAGACATTGTTAAACTTGAAAGGGTTCAAATAAGATTTACAATGATATTGCCAGGATTGGAGGGTATAAGCTGTAGGGAGAGGTTGAATAGGCTGTGGCTTTTTTCCCAGGAGTGTGAACGCTGAGGGGTTATAGGGATTTATAAAATCATGAGGACATGGATAGGATGAACAGCCCAAGGTCTTTTTTCTCCAAAGTGGAGGAGGCCAGAATTAGAGAGCATACATTTAAGTTGAAAGGAGAAAGATTTTAAGTGGAACCTGAAGGGAAACATTTTCAGCAGAGAGTGGCTCATGTATAGAATGAGCTGCCAGAGGAAGTGGTGGAGGCTGGTACAGTTACAACAGTTAAAAGGCGCCTGATGGCTATATGAATAGGAAGGGTTTAGAGGGATATGGGCCAAATGCTGGCAAGTGGAACTAGATCAGTTTAGGATATTTGGTCTATGATTCCATGTGTTTATTAGGGTTCCTTGATACCACGCATGGTCAACGTCTGCATGATTTTCAAACATGTGCCTCAGTCCTTTTGTCTATTTTTGGACCAAGTCTATAATACAGATTAAAGTTAAATTGTCCATGAAACAGAAACTGAGGTTGGTGAGCAGATTATTTGTAAAAATTGAGCTGCTTGATTGCACTCTACATGTCATCTTCCATTACTTTGTTGATAATTGTGATTGCCTGATGCTGCAGTAATTAGCATTTGTCCTGTTTTTTTTTGAGCTGGAATATTAGGTCAATCCTGTATTTTGTTGGGTAGTTATAGTTTACTGGAGGCCCGTGTAGTTCTGGAGATCGAGTTTTCCATACTACAGCCAGGGGTGCAATGGGTTCCAAAGTCTCTATTTTATTGAAAAGGCTCTGCTCCTTTATTGATATCACATGGAGTGAACAGAAATCTCTTTTTGATAAAACTCTTTCGTGATACCGTATAAGACAAGAACAAAACATTGTGGTTGCTGGAAATCTGAACTATTACTACATTAATGTACAAGGCCTGATCCTCTGCAGGAAAATAGAATTGGTCCAAACATTGTGCCTTTCCAATTACAGAAGTTTAAAGCAATACTGTATCCTGCTGAATTTGACCTACTTTTAAGAAGTTAAACAAAGGATTTGGAGTAACATTCCCTGGTTTATGTTCCATGGCAACAACTTGATTGATCAGCATTCACTTGCCAGGCAATCAGCATTCTGTTTTTCATGCAGTGTAAATTGTTGTTCCTTGGTATTCTTGAAATTCGTTACTAATGCCCTTGACAGCATATCTGTTTTTGTCAGCAATGCGCATGTTCTGGTCTGACAAGCAACTTAATCTGAAATAAATACAGAAAACATCAGAAATACTCAATATGTCTGCCAGCCTTATTGGAGTTAAACTTTCACCTTTATCACCTCAACTGGATCACTGACTACTGTAAAATGACAAGAGTAATCATGATTATGAGGATACCAGTTACTGCCAGCTCCCTTCCATGCCACACACCATCCAACTGTATTGGCTTTCTTTCACCATTGAATGGGTAAAATCCTGGAACTTCCTTCCAAACAGCACTGTGTATGTTCTTAAGTCCCAAAGATTCAGATAGTTCAAGAAGACAGCTCACTCCAACTTTCATCAGATCACTAAGGGATAGGCAAGATATAGTGGCCCAACCAGTGGCACTGTCATTCCGATAATGAGTAAAACAAATCCTGGGAGGATAGCAAAGTAACAGTAAGGGATTTGGAACAGAATACTTTGTAAGTAGTACATTGCTCATTTTATGCAATGTTAAATTAAAGTATATATAATTATTTGAGGTCTAGACAGATTGCACAGGAAGACTCTTTCCCTTGGTAGAAAGATGCATAACTTGGGGGCTTAGGTTTATGGTTGGACATAAAAGGTTTAGAGTGGATTTGAGTTGTTATATTTTCACTGAGAGAGATGTTGGGATCTGAAACTTGCTGTCTGAAAGTTGACAGAGGTAAAAACTCACATAATGTTTAAAATGTATGTGGTCATGCAAATGAATTGTATAAACAAAAAGCTGTAGGCCAAACAATGGAATATGGGAATAGCATGGACGACAACATGTTGACAGGTGCATGCATGCTATGCTGAATGGCGTTTCCATGTCAATTTCCACAGGCTTTTAACTTCAATGATTCTGTGAGGGGAAGGCAATCCCACTCAGCTGGAAGACACTAGAGAGATGGAACAGGATGTTGTGGTCGTATATGTCAAAGATTACAACCAGGTTAAGAAGGATGAGGAGGCAATGTTTACCTTTCTCACAATCATATCTGAAATAGTTTGTGACTTTGATCAGAACCAATTGGAACTCAATATAGAATTCTGGGAAGGATGGACATGCAGATTCCAACATGTTTAAGGACTTTGGAGATGAAAGGAAGATTATAAGTGGGCTGACAATTTGTAAGGAAGGCTGGATCAAGGATTCATATTTGAGGAGATGGGTGACTGATGCTATATTTTTAAAAAGTGAGGGACAATACTCGAAGAGAGTAAATTGGTTTAAACAATCACAAACATGGTGATCAGGAGAGGAAATGATCAACGGAGGTGGCAAGGCGGCTCAGTGGTTAGCATTGCTACCTCAAACTGCCAGGGACCTGGGATCGATTCCAGCCTCGACAGACTTGTGGAGTTTGCACATTTTCACTGTGTCTGTGAGGGTTTCCTTCAGTCTCCTCCCACAGTCCAAAGATGTGCAGGTTAGGTGGATCAGCCGTACTAAATAGTCCATACTTTCAGGGATGTGCAGGTTGGCACGGTAAATGTAGGGTTAAGAGATGGGTCTGGCTGGGATGCTCTTTGGAAGGTCAGTGCAGACTCAATGGGCCAAATTGCCTCTTTCCGGACTGTAGGGATTCTGTTCCATAAATAGTTTAGTTGGAGCAGTATCAAGCAAACAAGAGATGGGTCTCAGGGAAGAGAATAAATAGAAAAAAACTAGGGATAAAATTTCCTTAGCTCCTGAGTGTCATAGCGAGAATATAGGGAACAAACTCAGGATGGGCAATAAATGTTGGCCCAGCCAGGGACACTCTGATCTCACACATGAATTTAAAAAATCAGGGGAGATGGCCAGTGAGGGCCTTCTCAATGTCAGAGTAAAACTTTCCATTTTCCAATTAAGTGCTGAATGGTGAAATAAGGTTCTCACTGTGAGCAGAGAGAGGCCTGTTGACATGCATTAGCATTTATTAACATTTCATTACTACCTCATCTCACCTCATTGACATGCAGTTTCCCATTCCCCCACATTGAACACATGAAAAGGTTCAGAAAAGATTTACAAGGATGTTCCCAGGGCTGAAAGGTTTGAATCATAGAGTCATAGAGTCATAGATTTATACGGCACAGAATCAGACTCTTTGGTTCAACTTGTCCATGCTGACTAGATATCCTAAATATCCATTTGCCAGCATTTGGCCCACATCACTCTAAACCTTTGCTATTAATATACTCATCCAGATGCCTTTTAACTGTTGTAATTATACCAGACTCCACCACTTCCTCTGGCAGCTTATTCCATGCACCACCATTTGCGTGAATAAGTTGCCCCTTAGGTCCCTTTTATATCTTTCTCCTCTCACCTTAAACCTCTGCCCTCTAGTTTTGAACTCCTCCACTCTGGGGAAATAACTTTGTCTATTTACCCTATCCATGCCCCTCATGATTTTATAAACCGAGATAAGGTCACCCCTCAGTCTTTGATGCTCCAGTGAAAATGGCCCCAGTCTATTCAGCTTTTCCATATAGCTCAAACCCTCCAACCCTGGCAACATCTTTGTAAAGCTTTTCAAAACCCTTTCAAGTTTCACAACATCCTCCCTATAGGAGGGAGACCAGAATTGCATGCAGTATTCCACAAGTGCCTAATCAATGTCCTGTACAATAGCAACATGACATTCCAACTCCCGTACTCAATGCTCTGACCAATGAAGGAAAGCATACCAAATGCCTTCTTCACTATCCTATCTACCTGTGATTCCATTTTCAAGGAAGTATGAACCTGTACTCCAAGGTCTCTTTGTTCAGTGACACTCCCTAAGATCTTACCAATGAGCATGTACCTTTCCTGATTTGCCTTTCCAAAATGCAGCACCTCACATTTATCTAAATTAAATGTCATCTGGCACTCCTTAGCCCTTTGACACATCTGATCAAGATCACGGTGTACTCTGAGGTAACCTTCCTTGCTGTCCATCGTATCTCCAACTTTGGTGTCACCTGCAAACTTATTAACTATACCTACAATGTTCACATCCAAATCATTTATATAAATGACAAAAGCAATGGATCCAGCACCAATCCTTGTGGCACATCACTGGTCACAGGCCTCCATCCTGAAAAGCAACCCTCTGCCACACTCTGTCTTCTACCTTCAATCTAGTTCTGTATCCAAATGGCTCGTGTTCCCTGTACTCTAACCTTGATAACCAGTCTACCATGAGGAACCTTGTCAAATGCTTTACTGAAGTTCATATTGAACAGGTCCAATGCTCTGCCCTCATCAATCCTCTTCATTACTACTTCAGAAAACTCAATCACATTCATGAGGCATGATTTCCCATGCACAAAGCCATGTTGGCTATCCTTAATCCTATCCCTCAGGATTCCCTCCAACTCACCCACCACCACTGTCAGGCTCACCAGTCTGTAGTTCCCTGGCTTTTGCTTACCACCTTTTTAAACTAGTGGCACCACTTTAGACAACGTCCAGTCTTCTGGCACCTCACCTGTGAGTATCAATGATACAAATATCTTAGCAAGGGACCCAGCAATTACTTCCTTTGTTTCCCACTGAATTCTAGGCTACACCTGATCAGATCCTGGTGATTCATCCACCTTTATGTGTTTTAAGACGTCCAGCACCCTTTCCTCTGTAATATGGATATTTTTCAAGATGCTGCTATATATTTACCCAGATTCTCTATCTTCCATGTCCTTCTCCAGAGCAAACACTGATGCAAAATACTTGTTTAGTATCTCCCCCATCTCCTGTGGTTCCAAACATAGGCTGCCTTGCTGATCTTTAAGAAGCCCTATTCTCTCCTTAGTTACTCTTTTGTCCTTAATGTATTATAAAATCACTTTGGATTTTCCTTAACCCTATTTGCCAAAGCTCTCTCATGTTCTCTTTTCGTCCTCCTGATTTCCTTCTTAAGTATACTCCTACTGCCTTCATACTTATCGAAGGAATGATTCGATCTCTGCTGTCTAAACCTAACATTTGTTAAGAGATTTACAGCATGGAAACAGGCTCTTCAGCCCAACTTGTCCTTGCCACCCAGTTTTCACAATTAATCTAGCCCCATTTGCCTGCATTTGGTCCATATCCGTCCTATTCCATCCAATGTTTCTTAAATGTCAAAATTGTACTCACCTCCACCACTACCTCTGGTTGCCCATTTCAGACACTCACCATTCTCTGAAAAAATTGTCCCTCTGGTCACTTTTGTATCTCTCTCCTCTCACCATAAACCTATGTGCTGTAGTTATAGATTCCCCTACCACGGGGAAAAGCTGTTAGCTATCTACTTTATCTATACCTCTCATGATTTCATAGACCTCTATAAGGTCACACTTCAGTCTCCTATGCTTTTGGGGAAAAAAATGCTATAGGGAAAGGTTGAATAGGCTAGGACTGTTTTCTCTGGAGCATCAGAGGCTGAGGGGTGACTTTATTGAGGCTTATAAAATCATGAGGGCATGGATAGGATAAATACACAAAGTCTTTTTCCTGGGGTGAGGGTGTCCAGAACTAGAGTGCATAGGTATATGTTGAGAAGGGAAAGATATAAAAGAGACCTAAGAGGCAACTTTTTCACGCAGAGGGTGGTACGTGTATGGAATGAGCTGCCAGAGGAAGTGGTGGTGGCTAGTACAATTGCAACATTTAAAAGGCATCTGAATGCGTGTATGAATAGGAAGAGTTTGGAGGGATATGGGGCAGGTGGGACTAGATTGGTTTGGGATATCTGGTCAGCATGGACGGGTTGGACCGAAGGGTCTGTTTCCATGCTGTACATCTCTATGACTCTATGACTCTATTCAGCCTCTCCTTAAACCTCAGACCTTCCAGTCCAGATAACATCCTAGTAAATCTTTTTTGCATTCTTTTTAGTTTAATAATATCTCCTCCACTGCTGGGTGCTTCTCTGGACCATTGTGACTGCACTGATCAGGGTGGCAATCTGGTGTCATGGTCTCTGCTGCCATATCTGGGCAAGAGGATGCCCTTCCACTGCAGTACTCCACCCACCAGAACCTCAGAGGCCTGCATTCACAGCAGGCATTTCATTGCAAAGGAATCTAAGAGCTCCTCGCAGTTATTGTTGCAGATAAATACACTGTATTTTATATTTTCTTTTACAGAATCACTCCTATTAATTTTCAGATGGCCAATATTACTCCTGACTAATCAATGTTTCTCATTATATGAGAAACATTTATTTTGTTGATTTTGACATCCTTTTCATATTTCCTTTCTGTCGCTCTATTGCCATCCCTTGTTGATCTTTGCACCACTCCCTTTTTCCAGGATCGGTTCATTTTTTGTTTAGCCCCAGAGAATGCCATCAAACACATCTTCCTCTCAGTCCCGTATCTGCATTCCACACAGATCATTCCCTCTGCGACATCCTAGTCCACTCCACGATCACCAATACCCACTGCACCTTGCCATGTAACTGCAGAAGATACAGTAACTGCCTCTTCACCTCCTTCCTGCTCGCCATGCAAGGGCGAGTTGAATCAGCATTTCACCTGTACCTCCCCCAATCTTGTGCATTGCATTCACTGCACCCAATGTGGCCTACTGTATACTCTAGAAACCAAATGCAAACTGGATGACCACTTGGCAGAACACCTTCAGTCTGTGCACAAGCATGACCTCGACCTTCCTGGAGCCTCTCATTTTAACCCAACACCCTGCTTGCATGCCCACCTGTCTGTCCTCAGCATGCTGCAGTGTTCCAGTGAATCACAGCACAAACTGGAGGAACAACATCTCATCTTCAGACTAGGCACTTTATAGTCTTCTAGACTTAATATTGAGTTCAACATCTTCAAATTGTGAACTTACTCCCATTCCTTCTCTTTCTTTTAGCTTTACTTGTTATATTCTCTGTCACCATGTCCTCTCTCCCCTCTTCCCATTCCAAAGGGATTGCAAGTTCTTTCCAGAGTGGATAAAGAGTGGAGCTGGAAAAAGCACAGCAGGTCAAGCAGCATCAGTGGAGGAGGGGAGTCGATGTTTCAGGTTGGATCCTTGCATCTGGACTGTTCGTTCCAGTCTGGCAGTTAGATATCTAGACTCGAAACGTGAGCTTGGTCTGTCTACACGGATGCTGTCTGACCCCCTGTGACCTCCAACATTTGTTGTTTTCAGTCCAGGTTCCAGCATCTGCAGTAATTTGCTCCTAGACACACCATTGTTCTGTCCCTCTCAAATTCCAGTCACTTAAGATGAACTAAATATCAACATATTTTCTCCCCTACCGCTACAACACCATCCCCCCCTTCTCCACTATCATATAACTGCTACCCCCTTCACACGTCACCAGCGCTGATGAACACTCATCTAGACTCGAAACGTTAGCTTGCTTACACTCTCTCCATGGATGCTGTCTGACCCGCTGTGATCTCTAGCATATCTTGTTTTTAGTAATCATCTTTACAATGTTGTGCTTCCCAAAATGGATCACAATGACAGGATCCTCCCATCACTCTCCAATATTTTTTCAAGCTGCTTGAAAGTGTCCCTTGCTCCAGCATCATAAATGACTCTTTTATCCTGGATAAAAGAGGATACTCTCTGTGGTTTCATTTGACAAAGCCATTTTTAAAACTCCCCTCCAGGTACTAAAGCTTGTCCTTCTTTCTGCTTTGGGCCATTTCCTCTGAAGGAGCAATACTAGGAGATAACAAGTGTGCATTTAATATGCATGAGATTCGTGTGAACTATGTTTCACTAAGGTGAAAGAGCAATCAATTACTGAGGGCAGTGCTTTGCAGTTCAAAGGCAAATACCAGCATCCAAACTGTAATGTATCACAGTCTGCAGGCGTGAAAGAGTATCCTAGTGTCTGGTTCATGTTTACCTAATCATCAGCATTAATGGATAATCATATAATGATGTCAGATTCTAGCTGGGATATCTGTATCTATTGGTATGAGCAACGGGGTCAAATAACCCCAATCCAGTCTTTTAAGAAAGTGTTAGAAGATAAAGTTGTATTGACATGTATTTCTCACAATGAGACTGATTTTCAACGTTCGTGGACAAAGTCTAAGCGATGCATGTACTCATATTTATTCAAACGCTGAGAAACCTGTAGTGTAGATATTATAAATTTGACTATATATGGCTGTTTAAGAAGGATAGTAAGGACAAACCAGGGAGCTATAGACCAGTGAGCCTGAGGTGGTGGGCAAGTTGTTGGAGGGAATCCTGAGGGACAGGATGTACATGTATTTAGAAAGGCAAGGACTGATTAGGGATAGTCAATAGGGCTTCGTGCATGGGAAATCATGTCTCACAAACTTAATTGAGTTTTTTGAAGAAGTAACAAAGAGGATTGATGAAGACAGAGCAGTAGATGTGATCTATATGGACTTCAGTCATGCGTTCAACAAGGTTCCCCATGGGAGACGAGTTAGCAAGGTTAGATCTCACGGAATAAAAGGAGAACTAGCCATTTGGGATACAGAACTGGCTCAAAGGTAGAAGACAGAGGGTAATGGTGGAGGGTTGTTTTTCAGACTGGAGGCCTGTGACCAGTGGAGTTCCACAAGGATTGGTGCTGAGTCCTTTACATTTTGTCATTTACATAAATGTTTTGAATGTGAGCATAAGAGGAACAGTTAGTAAGTTTGAATATGACACCAAAATTGGAGGTATAGTGGATAGCGAACAAGGTTACCTCAGATTATAACAGGATCTTGATCAGGTGGGCCAATGGGCTGAAAAGTGGCAGGTGGAGTTTATTTCAGATAAATGTGAGATGCTGCATTTTGGGAAAGCAAATCTTAGCAGGACTTATACACTTAATAGTAAGGTCCTAGGGAATGTTGCTGAACAAAGAGACCTTGGAGTGCAGGTTCATAGCTCCTTGAAAGTGGAGTCACAGGTAGATAGGATAGTGAAGAAGGCGTTTGGTATTCTTTTGTTTATTGGTCAGAGTATTGAGTACAGGAGTTGGGAGGTCATGTTTCGGCTATCCAGGACATCGGTTAGGCCACTGCTGGAAAGATGTTGTGAAACTTTAAAGGGTTCAGAAAAGATTTCCAAGGATGTTGCCAGGGTTGGAGGGTTTGAGCTATATGGAAAAGCTGAATAGACTGGGGCCATTTTCACTGGAGCATCAAAGACTGAGGGGTGACCTTATCTAGGTTTATAAAATCATGAGGGGCATGGATAGGGTAAATAGACAAAGTTATTTCCCCAGAGTGGAGGAGTTCAAAACTAGAGGGCAGAGGTTTAAGGTGAGAGGAGAAAGATATAAAAGGGACCTAAGGGGCAACTTGTTCACGCAAATGGTGGTGCATGGAATAAGCTGCCAGAGGAAGTGGTGGAGTCTGGTATAATTACAACAGTTAAAAGGCATCTGGATGAGTATATAAATAGCAAGGGTTTAGAGTGATGTGGGCCAAATGCTGGCAAATGGATATTTAGGATATCTAGTCAGCATGGACAAGTTGAACCAAAGAGTCTGATTCTGTGCCGTATAAATCTATGACTCTATGACTCTATGATTCAAACCTTTCAGCCCTGGGAACATCCTTGTAAATCTTTTCTGAACCTTTTCATGTGTTCAATGTGGGGGAATGGGAAACTGCATGTCAATGAGGTGAGATGAGGTAGTAATGAAATGTTAATAAATGCTAATGCATGTCAACAG
>NC_057710.1:63986677-63989602 GCF_004010195.1 Chiloscyllium plagiosum
GGCTGATCCACCTAACCTGCACATCTTTGGACTGTGGGAGGAGACTGAAGGAAACCCACACAGACACAGTGAAAATGTGAAAACTCCACAAGTCTGTCGAGGCTGGAATCGATCCCAGGTCCCTGGCAGTTTGAGGTAGCAGTGCTAACCACTGAGCCGCCTTGCCACCTCTCCTGATCACTATGTTAGTGATTGTTTAAACCAATTTACTCTCTTCAGGTATTGTCCCTCACTTTTTACAGCAGAAGATAGCAGACCAGGAAAGGGGGAAGGGAAGCAAACAATCATGGGATTTGCTGAAGGGAGGAGAGAGGTTTATGGTGAAGGGAGACACATGACATGTGTGGGCTCACCCCAAGATGGCAGCAGCAGTACGATCTGTTGGGTGATAGCTAAATGTGCTGTAATAAAGGGAAAGGAAGGTGGAACCATTGTTCACAGGTGAAACCTTATATCACACAATCTGTTTCTGCCAGCTTGAAAGCAACCAGCCGTTCACTTAATTATTTTGTTTCAAATAAATCCTCTAACTAATGGCAGCCTGGAGGACCGCCATGAACTATGAACGTCAATAAAAAACAGCGTCCTGCATCTGACTAAAGAATAGGTGAAGAAACCAAGTATATTGTTCTCTGTGGACACAGGCTGAGCATTCAAGAATGTATTAGATTATTATTTGAATAGAAATAATGTGAAAGTGTATGGGCAAAAGGGAGATGAATGGTGCTACTTTACCACGCTTATTTGGGAGCTGGTACAGGTACAATGGGCTGAAAGGCCTAATTCTGCAAAATAACTAGTGGGAAGTAGGAATGGGGGCAGTAGGTGTTACTGTCCCATTGGTCAGTCTCTGCATGTGCTGCTACTAGAGACTGATCATACCCCAGGCTGTGCAAATAGTAATGCTGGCTGATCACAGGGCATGCTCCGGTATCTATTGTATCTGGAGCTCCCCCCCCCTCGGAAATATGTAAAGTGGAAACATTTATCAAGATTTTTCAATCAAATGAGATGATAGTTCCAGGTGCAGCCTAGGTCATTTGTACTTATGTGAAGCCATAAGTAAATACTTATGTTGTTCACTGACCTCTTGGTGGATAGAGGATCTCAGCAATATCCCAACTTGGTCAGGTTGAATTTAATCAGGAGAAACTGAGGTGGGGTTGAAGGGGCTAGTGGGATTAAAATTACTGTATATGATGGTTCTGAATTAAGTGCTGTAGTAATCCTCCATCATTTCCTGCCATGATGGGATACTTCACCAAAAATGGCTTTGGGAATATTGTAACAAAAGCAGCCTATAGAAGCATATTATTCATGATTACACAGAGCATAATGATTGAGTTGAAGAGACATAGAGATCTACAGTATGGAAACAGACCTTCAGTCCAACTTGTCCATGCTGACTAGATATCTTAAATTAATCTAGTCCCCTTTGTGAGCATTTGGCCCATGTCCCTCTAAACACTACCTATTCATGTACTCATTCAGATGCCTTTTAAATATTATTATTGTACCCCCTTCACCACTTCCTTTGGCAGCTTATTCCATACATTCCATGCAAGCACTACCCTTTGCATCAAAAAGTTGCCCTTAGGTCCCTTTTAAATCTTTCCCCTCTCACCTTAAACCTAGTTTAGAACTTCCTTACCCTGGAAAAAAGACCTTGGCATGCCCTTCACAATTTTACAAATCTCTATAAGGTCACCCCTCAACCTCTGACGACCCAGGGAAAACAGCCCCATCTTATTCAGCCTCTCTCTATAGCTCAAACCCTCCAAACTTGGAAAAATCCTTGCAAATCCTTTCTGCACTCTTTCAAGTTTTATAACGTCTTTCTTACAGCAGGGAGAAAAAATTCAATGTGGTATTCCAACAGAGGCCTAACCACCAACCTGTACTGCTGCAACATTACATCCCAATTCCTACACTCAATGCATTGACCAATAAAGGCAAGTGTACGAACTGCCTTCTTCACCGTCCACCTGTGACACCATCTTCAAGGAACTATGAAGCTGCATTCCAAGATCTCTTTATTCAGCACCACTCCCCAGGAACTTACAGTTAAGCATATAAGTCTTGCCCTGATTTGCCTTTCTAAAATCACTTTGAGTCATTTTGGAACCTAATGGATCTGAGGCTGAATGTTGAAATAGTAGATGTTGAAAACTATAAATAAAATTGCCATCACCTTTGTATTATTAAGTAGCTCTCTGGAATTCTGAGATCTTCTCCCTTGCATATGCTTAAAGAAAATCTTTGTGTGCAGATTAAAGAAAGGGCATTTTTTATTAACATAAATCCCTCCATTAAAAATCATCCTTCAAGCTCCAATTATTTTGACTTACCCTGCTTAACCTTTCCTTATAAGACAAAACCTTCAAGTTTGCTGATGACACAAATCTGGTGAGAGTATGACTGATGATGAGGATGTCGCGAGGCTTCAAGGTGATTTAGGTAAGTTGAGTGAGTGGACAAATACATGGCAGATGCAATATAATGTGGATAAATATGAAATTGTTCACTTTAGTAGGAAAACCAGAATGACAGAGTATTATTTAAATGGTGATAGATTGAGAAAGGTTGATGTACAAGGAGGAGAAAGTGAGGACTACAGATGCTGGAGATCAGAGTTGAAAATGTGTTGCTGGAAAAGCGCAGCAGGTCAGGCAGCATCCTAGGAACAGGAGAATCGACGTTTCGGGCATAAGCCCTTATTCAGGAATGAGGAAAGTGTGTCCAGCAGGCTAAGCTAAAAGGTAGGGAGGAGGGACTTGGGGGAGGGGCATTTTAAATGCAATAGGTGGAAGGAGGTCAAGGTGAGGGTGATAGGCCGGAGTGGGGTGGGGGTGGAGAGGTCAGGAAGAAGATTGCAGGTTAGGAAGGCGGTGCTGAGTTCGAGGGATTTGACTGAGACAAGGTGGG
>NC_057710.1:63989948-63999855 GCF_004010195.1 Chiloscyllium plagiosum
GTTTGGAGGTGGCGGAAATGACGGCGGATGATACGCTGTACATGGAGATTGGTGGGGTGGTAGGTGAGGACCAGTGGGGTTCTGTCCTGGTGGCGGTTGGAGGGGCGGGGCTCAAGGGCGGAGGAGCAGGAAGTGGAAGAGATGCGGTGGAGGGCATCGTCGACCACGTCTGGGGGGAATTTGTGGTCCTTGAAGAAGGAGAATTCCTTGGATGCTGCCTGACCTGCTGCGCTTTTCCAGCAACACATTTTCAGCTTGGGCCTGTATTCACTAGAGTTTAGAAGATTGAAGGGAATCTTATTGAAAAGCATAAAATTCTGATAGGGGTGGACAGATCTGATTGCCAGTTCCAGAACAAAAAAACAACTGTCTCAAAGTTCATGGTTGGCTATTTCAGGGAGAGATGAGAAACCTTTTCACTCAAAGGATAGTGAATTTATGGACAACTGAGTTACTGAATACATTTCAGGAAGAAATAAATAGATTTCTGGAAGATAAAAGGCGTCAAGAGATGTAGGGAGTATGGCATTGAGAGAGAAGTTTTCTCTATTCAAATAATATTCTGCTTCTCCTTTCTTCTTGCCAAAATGGATCATTTCAACTTTTCCCACATTATGCACGTGCCAAATTATTGATCACAAATTTAACTGATATATATCTCTTACTAAACTCTTTATATCCTCCTTGTAACTTGCTGCCCCAACTATCTTTGTATCATCAGCGAAGTTATTAATTTATATTGTAAATGATTGAGGCCCCAGCATTGATTCCTGTGCCACTCCAGGATTTAGGTTATTCACATTAAAATATTCCATTTGTATGTTTACAGTTCACCAGCCAGTCCTTAGCCCATGCTTATTTGTATCACTCCTAACACCATGAGCTCTTATCCCGTGCATTATGCTTTTATGTGGTCCGTCATTGAAAGCCTCTTGTGAACCAAATATATTAGATCAACTGCTACCCTTCTATGCACCTTGCTTATTACATCCTCCAAGAACTCTAATGAATTTGTGAAACAGAATGTTCTGTTCACAAAACCATGTCTCTGCTTTACTTAAGGTTTGCTTTGACAGTATTGTTGCTTTCATGCCCCTTTCATTGTTTCTTGTTTTTGTTCGAGTACTGTCTCATTTACTTTTTTATCTCTTTGTCAATGTGCAATTTTTAAAAAAATATATATTGCTGGTGGGGCAGGGTGCATTTATCCCTGGTGCATTGCTCCAGTTCTAATATCACAAGCATGGCAGAAATATAATTTAACATTCGGTATCATATTAGCTTGATAATACTCACCTTCGTATTGTGTCATCAAAATTAATTTGAAAGTTGACCTTCTCACGGATACCATCAACAACTATAACTCAAAAGTTATGATGAAGCTAATTATTTAAAGATTCATTGTTTCTATAAAATTTTGTTGGAGAAAATAATCCTTTAAGGGAAGAGCAGACTGTCGTATAGTTGCATTTCGAGGTAATCTAAATCATTACACTACACATCTGTACACAATTAACAAAATTAGAAGGATCTATTTTTGTACTCCAAGCATCCCTGAACTAAATTTTACAAACAATCTATCCTGACCACAGTTATCTTTGATTGTACAGTTAATTATTGCCTGGATATTCTTAATGTGCATTGAGTAAAAAAAACAGTGAAATGCAAACACTAAATTTCATAATTTCCCTCAACCCCCATCCTTTCACATTCTAAAAATGGGATTTATGTCATGTTGCCATTCCATAGCCACTGCTTTCAGGCTCTTTAGTGACAAAGAAGACAAACACTGTCTTTAACACTGTGATTGCTTGATATTAATTGTTGTCAGATTATTCAGTTGGAATGCTTGTACACTAATACAGTTGAATGTGTACGTGCCCATTCCTGGTCTTAGAAAATATTAACAATTGGTATTTTCTTCTGACCTACACAGAACATAAGCTATAATTAAAGATTGGACTTGAGAGAGAAGCCTTCAAGCAGATCATTGGTTGGAATTGTAGTGCTAGACTAGATTTTGGTTCATTTTGATTGATGTTGAGTCTGAAGTAGACTGCATAGTTTAAAAAAGAGAACAAAATGAAAATTTCCAAATTATTCAACCTGAAAGCAATGTTGTAGATTGCCCAAAAAAGTATTTTAAACATTTCAGTGACTTACTGAGTAGTTGATGAAGGACATCTTCTGACCAGGAAATCTGGCCTCCACATTGTTTTTATCCCTTCTCCCTCCAGTTCTTGTTTGCATAGCTTTTCTCTCCCTAGCTTCTACTATTAACACTTACTCTTCATCCACATCACTCCTCTACAATCACCAGCACTCCCTTGGTCTTTTGCCCAGAGAATCTGTTCCACTTGTTCCTGCTAATCTCTTTTCATTTTAAAAGCATAAGAGCTATCAGCTTTCCAACCCCCTTGAGTTCCAATGAAGACTCATATTGGACACAAAATATTAACTGTTTTTCTCTCTTCACAGATATGTCAGACCTGTTGTGTTCCTCCAGCACTTTCTGTTTTTATTTCAGGTTTCCAGCATTTGCAGGACTTTGTTTTTATATTAGCTGATGAAGGATCCCTTTTAGCAAACATAGATTTTTCTTTTCATAAAAAAGAATGAGGCCAAGGAAGGATTAATGGCTTGCTGTATGGCAACAATAGAGATTGCATATAGTGCAGCTTTATGTGCCACTGAAGATAACATCGAGTTTCTGTGCAGTTCTATATTCAAATCATTTGCATGTCACTTGGGCAGGTGAATTCTGAATGCAGGAAGATTCCTTAAAGGATACACGCTCCAATAATAAAGATCTCTCGAAAAATCTTCAAATGTGAAAAATCAGTCAAAGGTTTCTCAAGTGCTTTGCTCTGTAAGGTACTGAAATATGGGAAGTCAGGAATGAATATAAGAAGTCAGGTTGAAAGTGGTCACAGTTTCACTTTTACATCTTGGAAGTGAGAGTACACATTCTGTTCTATGATGAGTACTTTCTGGAGAAAGTTTTAAACAAGTTTCTGGAGAAAGTATTAAACAAGTTTCCACAACAATCAACAGAAATCAAGCATAATTCACAATTCCAGAATATTGGCATAATGTGAGATTTGAATGTGCAGATGGTCCAAAGATGGTGAAACAAAGATCCTTTCTTCCAATAGGATCTTGACATTTCAAGCTTGTAACTGGAGATTTTGTTACATTAGCTTAACCTTACATATTACACGATTCATCATTGATTTGTTTCTTCCCAAAACAATGATTTGTCCATGCTTCCAGTAATCATTATGTTTTGTGCAGCAAAATAATAGCATTTGTCCTTACTGCCTTAAACAGGAATCACTTTCTCAACCAGAGAAGGTCATAATGCTTTCCTGTCAGTGGGATTCTATTCTTTCTATTCAGCATTATGAGGAGGAAATTCTTCCAAACATTTTGCTTTGCTTTAAAAATATTGGGCTGAATATTCATTTTTGCAGTACCAATTATTCAGCTGCAAACTGGCCCATTACATCCCCAATATTGAGGGCATCAAGCACATAGACATTTTAGCCTGGAAATCCACATTCTCCATGTCAGGAGAGAAAACTGGAATCAACCGGGTTTAGGAATTGTTCAATGATAAAGCAAAGAAAAATCAGGGTAACCAGAATTTGACGAGTGCTGACAATCAAACAAAGTGCTATTTGAGGTCAGGGGAAACCTAATTATACATTCAATAAAATTCTATTGCTTTTTGCAACAAAGGGCTAGATTTAGCATAATTGCTAAGGACCTGTTTATTTTTTCCAAGTTTAAACTTATTTGTTTGCAATATTTTACCCTATTGTCTATTTTTGCTTGCTGCCTGGCAAATGCTCTTCTCACTTGTGATGAATCGTAAGAGATAAGCGAAAGATAAGTAATTGGGGTCTGTGCCAGAGATATTTAGTTGATTAAAACATGGAGAAACAAAATCTTTCAGAATTTGCTTGCCAAGTTCTTCATGATAATTGAAATATGTCAGCATTGGAACATCCTCAGATCCTAAGCCTCTCTGTGCAAGAACGGAGGTATGTTTGCCACATCATGTGAACTAGAGCAATTCAAGAAGGTAGCTCACCACCACCTTCCCAAGGATAAATATTATGGGTAATAATTGCTGGCCCAGCCAGATACACCCATATCCCATGAATAAGTTAAAAGTTCCTCCTACTTCTTATATTGCTCCCTGACTCCCTCTCCAAATGGACTGTCTCCTTCTTCCTCCTGTGGAACAAAGGTTTCCTGCTTTACTTTCTTCTGCAAGAAGCATTCTTGACAATTAATGCTGGTGTATACAGAAAGTCACTCTCAAATCTATCCTGGCATCTGAAGGACATCTTCATCATCTTGAGCTCTACATTGATGGAGTGGAAGTTGTGATATCTTTGTAGGATGAAACAACGTGCAGCACATGGACAGTAAAGCCAAATGAAATTTGTTTGCTTTGGACTTTACATATATGCAAATGTGATGCATAATGAATTACATGTCACCATCATGTATATATAATATTCATACAGGCCTAGTATCCATTATCTGTACTTCCAAATACCAAAAAGACCTAAAAAACGGTAGGTCTTTTTGAAAGAGGTCCTGCAGGGACCTGTTGCCTTGTTGAGTCCAGTCCCTCTGGAGAAAGAAAAAGCTTTGCTTTGCCTGAATTGACCTGGAAGAACCAAAAAGTGAAGATTTATTTTCCAAAGTGAAATCTCCTTGGTCACTACTGCAATAACTTATGATGATGTCCTTTCAACTTAGCTGTCTACATCAATTGTAGACTTGTTTCTCTCACTGTACTCCAATTGCGACTCTTTTCTTGCCAGACTTGTTTTCTTTCTGCTGACTGTGGTAAATATGACCTCAGCAATGAAAACCTCATTTCAGGCTGTCTTCTGAGAAGCAACTCTGCTGGCATTCTACCAGTAGTAGTGTGAGGTTACAACAAATAAAGTCAAAAAACAAATAATCAGTTTCTTCCAGTATGTATCTAGCATTTGTTTAACAAGACCATGCGTAATAATTTGTTCTGTGCTTCTAATGCTCCAAATGAAGTCGGATGATAAGGCAGTAATATAGTACTCATTCATATGAAATTTTAATACTCTGCTCACATAAATCTGTGACATAATATCACCTGGGAACCTGTAAGTAAAAATTAAACAATGTAAAACCTCTAAAGTTTTATTAGTTGTTGGTACAAGCATTAGAAGCACCAAAATCCACTTTGAGATTTTTGGTCTCCTTATCTAACCAAAGATATACTAGCATTTGAGGCTGTCCACAGAAAGTTCACAAGGTTGATACCAGCAATGGAAGGATTGTCTAAGGAGGAGAAATTGAATAAGTTGGGGCTGTACTCATTGGAGTTTAGATGAAAGAGAGACGATCTTACAGAAACCCAAAATTCTGAGGAGACTTGATGGGGGTAGTTGTAGAAAGGTTGTTTCTCCATGTAGGAGAGTCTAGGACTTTATATTCTTACATAATGGCTACCTATTAATGTGAATAACTTCAAATTCTGCCAAATCAATGTGCAGGCTCTGCCACACTCTTGCTGACCATTTCCATGGTTGCAAAGGTACCAGTGGTGGCTTTTTTTCCATAGCTTGACACATTCTACCCTGTTTTACTGTGTTATCTATGTCCTTATTTAACCCTGGCAACTAAAGATAATTTTTGACTAGATTGTTTGTTAAACTGATCCCTAAGTGTTGATCATGAAGATCCCAGTGTAACTGTGATCATTGGCTTTCCACATAACGTCTGTGGCTCACCACAAATCACAACCATTATCAACTGGCAAGTTATTTCTATGGTTAGAAAAATGGCCTGTTTTCAAGTATTATCTGTTTTGGCTGCTCTTGCAATACAGTCATATACATTTGACAATATGAGGTCACTATGTGTTATTCTGTCAATGTCATTTCTTGTAATTGGCAACTCACTTGAAAAGAAAATACATCCTTCCTGTAAAGCTTTTTTATTGGATGGGGTTGGTAAACCAGCTATATCATCAGATTAAAATGATCTTCCAAGCATCTGTCATTAATGTCATAGTTAAAATGAAAGCCCATCTCTGCATCCAGGCAACAGATAAATAGGTATTCAAGCCTTTGGTTTTAAAATGGCTTTGATGATGAAACTGTGGCAAAGGGAGTACTGTTGTTTGCACAGTCAGGTCATGGAGTCACACCACTGTAACGTAAGTTTGTAAGAACAGGATGATTGGTTACAGTCAGTACCTCTGAACTATCACTACGATATGATGTTTTGTATGAACAGCAAATCTTGAGAACCTATGTCCCAAAGACTGCTGAATCAGATCGAACAGCTTATGTCTTCATTAGGTTGCAAAAAGCAAGGTTTTTTTTTCATTTATATTTAGGGGATGTAGACTTCTTTTGCTGAGCAAACAGGTATTGTCCATCCCGAATTGCCCTTGAGAAGGTGGTGGTGAGTTGCCTTCGTCAATTGCTGCACTCCATGTTCTGTAGTTGCACCAACACTGCCTTTAGGGAGGGTGTTCCAGGCGTTTGACCCAGCGACAGTGAAGGAACAGCAGCATATTTCTAAGTCAGTGGTTTGGAGGGGAACATTCAGCTGGTGGTATGCTGAATGTACCTAACCAGCCCAGACTTCAAAACTCACAACAGTGTCCAAAATTGCTCGTCATTCTGCAACTGGACAACATTTGCTAAATAATCCCGAGAAATCCAAGTATTGCAAGCACAATATTCATACACAAGGAATTACACTGACAATCAATTTAGGAGTATCAGTCAAGCTCACAATGTGGCACACCCATATTAGAGAGAGAGAGAATGTAATATATGTATATATGTTTGCCACATTGTGAACTTGACTCTTAATTCTAAATTGGTTGTCAATATAATATATATACATACGTATAAACTCCAGACATTAAAATAGGGCAGCTAGAAAGATTATGTACACACATTGTGCCTGTTCACAAAACATGTGGCAGCTATTCACTGAATAATTTGTCAGAACAATGCTTTGACCAATCAAAATTAACCTTGGCAATTAACTGGTAATCATCATCCAACCCGTGCATTCTCCATGGTCGTGCCTCTTTTAAGCACAGTCCATTTTCCAATGTCCCCACGTACAGTACAAGTGTTATTTTCCCTTTACGTTGATATTTCTTAGTAATTGTCCTAATGAGTGCAAGTCACAAAGCTTAGACATTTTCTTTTCACCAGTACTCAACCACTAGATGTATCAAGTACATTTTCAACTAGAAGATTGGGAAATCCAAGTATTGCAAGCACAATATTCATACATTCTAATATAAGCAGTTTCTAATAAAAGCATCAAAGCAACAGGAACTGAGCAACCCAAGGTTGAAGAATAAATGACTTACTAATTCACGACTAGCTTTGAACAGCACAACCCCGGAGCAAGAAAGCTGAACAGATGGAGTTGATATTAGGAAGGTAGGCACATGAAAAGCACACACATCACTATATGTCTGTTTTGCCAAAGGAATTAAAATCTGTAAAATGTAAGTTTCTAACACATGTAAAGCTAATTGAAAGATATTGTTGAAAAATGCTCAAATAGCTACATTGACTATCCCAGAATCATAGACTCAGAGATGTACAGCACAGAAACAGACCCTTCCATCCAACTCGTCCATGCCGACCAGATATCCCAACCTAATCTCATTCCATTTGCCAGCACTTGGCCCATATCCGTCTAAACCCTTCATATTCATATACCCATCCAGATGGCTTTTAAATGTTGCAGTTATACCAGCCTCCACCACTTCCTCTCGCAGCTTATTCCATGGTGCGCACCATGCTCTGCATGAAAATGTTGCCCCTTAGTTCCCTTTTATATCTTTCCCCTCTCATCAGAGATGTACAGCACAGAAACAGACCCTTCTGTCCAACTCGTCCATGCCGACCAGATATCCCAACCTAATCTCGTTCCATTTGCCAGCACTTGGCTCATATCCCTCTAAACCCTTCATATTCATATACCCATCCAGATGGCTTTTAAATGTTGCAGTTATACCAGCCTCCACCACTTCCTCTCGCAGCTTATTCCATGGTGCGCACCATGCTCTGCATGAAAATGTTGCCCCTTAGTTCCCTTTTATATCTTTCCCCTCTCATCCTAAACCTATGCTCTCTAGTTCTGGACTCCCCCACACCAGGGAAAAGACTTTGTCTCTTTATCCTATCCATGTCCCTCATGATTTTGTAAACCTCTATGAGGTCACCCCTCAGCCTTTGATGCTCCAGGGAAAACAGCCCCAGCCGTTTAGCCTCCCCCTATAGCTCAAATCCTCCAACCCTGGCAACATCCTTGTAAATTATTACTGAACTCTCTCAAGATTCACAACATTCTTCTGATAGGAAGGAGACCAGAACTGCACGCAATGTTCCAAACGTGGCCGAACCAATGTCCTGTACAACTGCAACATGACCTCCCAGCTCCTTTACTCAATGATCTGACCAATAAAGGAAGGCATACCAAACACCTTCTTCACTATCCTATCTACCTGTAACTCCACTTTCAAGGAGCAATGAACCTGCACTCCATGGTCTCTATGTTTAGCAACACACCCTAGGACCTTACCATTAAGTGTATATGTCCTGCTAGGATTTGCTTTCCCAAAATGCAGCACCTCGCATTTATCTAAATTAAACTCCATCTTCAAAGTTTGTGCGAAGATTTGTAGCTCGGGTGCTCATTGCTGTGGTTCTGTTCGCCGAGCTGAAAGTTTTTGTTGCAAACGTTTCGTCCCCTGGCTAGGCGACATCATCAGTGCTTGGGAGCCTCCTGCGAAGCGCTTCTTTGATGTTTCCTCCAGTGTTTAGAGTGGTCTGTCCCTGCCGCTTCCGGTTGTCAGTTTCAGCTGTCCGCTGTAGTGGTTGATATATTGGGTCCAGGTCGATGTGTTTGTATTTGTCCTGTGTTTTTGTGCTGAATATACGTCGGTGATGTTCCACACTGTCGGTAGATGCCAGTGTCTGGTCGTGTCGTTTCGTGGCTAGTTGATGTTCATGTATGCGGATTGTTAGCTGTCTTCCTGTTTGTCCTATATAGTGTTTTGTGCAGTCCTTGCATGGTATTTTGTACATTATGTTTTGTGGCATGGACGAGTTGGACAGAGTTTTGCTCATGAATTTGACTGGGACAACACTACTATCATAGGGCAAGCCAGACAGAGAACAGCCAGGGAATTCCTAGAGGCATGGCATTCATCCACAAACTCCATCAACAAACACATTGACCTGGACCCAATATACCAACCACTACAGCGGACAGCTGAAACTGACAACCGGAAGCGGCAGGGACAGACCACTATAATCACCGGAGGAAACATCAAAGAAGTGCTTCGCAGGAGGCTCCCAAGCACTGATGATGTCGCCTATCCAGGGGACGAAACGTTTGCAACAAAAACTTCCAGCTCGTTAAACTCCATCTTTCACTCCTCAGCCCATTGGCCCATCTGATCAATATGCCATTGTAATTTAAGGTAATCTTCTTCGCTGTCCACTACATTTCCAATTTTGGTGTCATCTGCAAACTTATTAACTGTACCTCTTATGCTCACATCCAAATCATTTATATAAATGACAAAAAGTAGTGGACCCAGCACTGATCCTTGTGGCACTCCACTGGTCACAGGTCTCCAGTCTGAAAAACAACCCTCCACCACCACCCTCTGTCTTCTACCTTTGAGCCAGTTCTGTATCCAAATGGCTAGTTCTCCCTGTATTCCATGTGATCTAACTTTGCTAATCTGTCTCCCACGGGGAACCTTGTCGAATGCCTTACTGAAGTTCATATAGATCACGTCCAATTCTCTGCCCTCATCATCCTCTTTGTTACTTCTTCAAAAAACTCAATCAAG
>NC_057710.1:64000355-64034791 GCF_004010195.1 Chiloscyllium plagiosum
TTGGTCTATTGTCTCTCCAAATTTGGCTGTCTGCCAGATGTTTCAAATTGCACAATGAATGTGCTCTAAGGACTTAAATTTGCTGAAATTTGTCAATATTTTTGGACACTTATAAAACATGCACAAGACACAGAACTGAATTTTCATTTATGACTACCAATGCTTGATTAAAAACTCAACCCAACCTTACCCTTCTGACTCTATTGACTAATATAAGTATCTGCTTATGTTTGATGTATTGATCAGTATCTAACTTTGTGAAGAGATGAATCATGCTCTTCCAGATGCCATTATATGAAGTACTATTATTTACGATGTTTAGTTATATTGTGCTGACAAACCGGTAAGACACTAGATTGCACAGCATGTTCTGCTGCAGTGCTAATTTGGACAGATCCTATTTGGTGACAGTCAAATGAGGTAACATCAAATTTCAGTAGTTACCCAAAACCAAGAGTATCATTAACCACAGCAAAAAGGTAAAGTTGCTTTTAATAAAAGATCACAAACTCTGTTTCTCTCACTTCCGATGTTGCCAGACCTGCTGAGTATTTCCATCATTTCCTGTTTTCATTATCATATAAAACTGGATGGAATAAATAATGAGAAGCAATCAACTGATGACAGTTTGGACAATGTTGAAACTTACCCAGAAAAGTTTTCAATTTCAGATTTGTGACCTACAATCAAAGACAAACTACGTGGAAGAAATGGCTGAAGAAATTGGACATAGCAAAGACTATAGACCCTGACAGTTCTGCAGTAGTATTGAATTCTTCTGTTCTAGAACTAGCCATGCCCTTAGCTAATTATTCTATACAGCAACAACACTGGCATCTAACCAAAAATATGGAAAATTGTCAGGAAAAAGGTCAAATAAAATCTTGCCGATTACTGTCCCATTAATCTGAACTCAATTAATAACAAAGTGATCAAAGGTATTGCAGTTACTCAGCAATAAACAGAAACCCTGAACTTCAGTTTGCATTTTCACAAAGGGAATACTCCTGTTCTTATATCTGATAGGTACAAATGTAGAAAATGAAGTTTAGTGTCAAAGGTGAGGCAAAGGGACAATCTTCAACATCAGGGCAGAATGGGGTGGAATGTTACTTTAAGGAGCTCTAGTAAAATTAAAGTGAATGGAAATCCAGAGTAAAATTCTTTACTGCTTGATGTAATATCTAGCACAAATGAAGACAGTTTTGGTTGATGGTGCTCATTCATCTTTGCTCCAGAACGTTACTGAAGGATTTCCTCAGTGTATTGTCCTGGGCTCAACAATCTTCTGCTGTTTTATAAATCCCTTTCCTTGCATCACAAAGCCAGAAGTGGGACTTTTGTACTGATGATTGCACAATGTTTAATACCATTTACAAACCTTCCAATACTGAAGTAGTCCGTGTCCAAACTTAAAAAGACCTGGATAATATTCTGGCTTAGACTGATAAGCAGAGGATAACACTTAAGTACCAGGTAATGACCATCTCGGACGGGAGAGAATCCAACCATTTCCACTTGGCATTAGATAACATTACTACAACAGCACCCTACAACTTTTACATTCTGAAAGTTTATGTCAGCCAGAATCTGAAACTTAAACAGTTATATAGAGAGGAATCTTGGTTATCCGAATGCCTCGGCTGAG
Organism: Chiloscyllium plagiosum; assembly: GCF_004010195.1. Lineage (NCBI taxonomy): Eukaryota > Metazoa > Chordata > Chondrichthyes > Orectolobiformes > Hemiscylliidae > Chiloscyllium > Chiloscyllium plagiosum. The sequence continues at coordinate 64,002,004 of NC_057710.1, forward strand.
GAATATTTTGTCAGGTAATTGAATGTTTGGATAATTTAATGCCGGATAACACAGTTTAGCCAAGCATCGAGACCTTGCGATTTTGTCTGGATAATTCAAAATTCGGATAATCGAATTCTGATAATCGAGGTTCCTCTGTAAATAGTGTGAGTACAAGAGCAGATCTGAGCCTGGGATTTCTGAGGTGAATAATCTTAGTCTCTAAAGCATGTCCACTATCTACAAGCCACAATGCAGGAGAGTGCTGGATAAGTGTGACTCTGACTATATTCAAGAAGCATGACACCATTCAACATAAAGCAACCCATTTGATTGCACTTCAATTTTCACTTCCTCCACAACAAATACACAGTGGCAGTGGTGTGTGCTATTTGCAGTTTAAAATATAACTACTCATAAGGTTCCTTCATACCACGATCCAAATCCACACATTTACACCTTAGAAGGACAAAAGTAACAAATACGTGGGAACACCAACATCTGCCTGTCTGAATCCTACAACTCCTTTCCAACAACACTGTGGATATACTTGTACACATTATTGCAGCAGTTCAAGAGGGCTTCTCCCTATCAGCATCTCAGTGACATTCATATCCCGTCAAAGAATGTGAAAAAAATGTAAAATCTCACAGACTGTGATGTCAAAAAACTTGGTCAAAGAAATATAGTTTAATAATAGTCTTTACAAAAAGCAAAGGCAACGGAAAGACAGAATGCTTTAGTAAGGGACCTACATAAATTAGTTCTTAGGCAACTGAAAATGCAGACACCAATCATGGATGAAAGGGAGAGTAGGAGCAACAACATCACTGAATACTTAGCTTCCTCCCTTCTTGTTAGAGAAAATCTTGAATTATTTCATTGAGTATTGTTGGAAATAATATTGACTGCAAATCACATCATTAGACTTTGGAACAAGTGACCAAAACTTCACCAAAGGTGCACATTTGAAAAGATATCTTCAATGACAGAAAGATTTTTCTGTATTCTTTCATGTTTTTCTGGCTGAATCAGTATTTTTTGCCCATCCCTAGTTGCCCTTGAGAAGGTGATGGTGAGCTTCCTTCTTAACTCTCTGCAATCCATGTCCTGTAGGTTGACACTGAAGGAGGGAATTAGAGAATTTTGACCCAGGAATAGCGAAGTGAAGGGGCTTTTCTTGCATAGGGTATAGCTGGGTGATTTTATACATTAACGGGTAGATGCCAGTATTGTGGCTGTATAAGTACAGCTTGGCCAGTGTTGCAGCATTTTCTGAAGCATGAGTCTTCAGAACCATTACCAGAATGTCGTCAGGACTCTTAGCCTTTGCAGTAGCCAGTGTTTCCAGTTATTTCTTGATGTTACATGGGGTGAATTGAATTGGCTTAAAACTGCCATCTATGACATTGGGTCTCCTAGAGGAAGTTGAGATGGATCATCCACACAGCACTTCTGGCTGAAGATAATTGCATGCCTTATATTTTGCACTGATGTGCTGTGCTCTCCCTTTGTCAAGGATTGCAATATTAATGGAGCCTCCTCCTCCAGTGTTTTAGATAATTGTTCACCATGATTCATGACTGGATATGGTAGGACTGCAGAGCTTAGATTTGATCCTTTAGTTGTGGAATCAACGCGAGTGGTCCTGAGTTGCCCGATCTATTCAAAATGTATCCCACTTCACACGAATATAGTGCCACAACTTTACGACTCCAGATAATCTTTGACTTCCTTGTTAGCCAATAACAAAAAATATCAATACCATTTCTATGAGTCAGGAGTTCACATACAGTGGTGTCAAGGTTAATAGATTTCCTTCCTTAGGAGGGAATCCATGCAGAGATTTATTAGTTGTCTTGGTTATCATCACTGATTATTCCAGTTTTATTCATTTGAATTTAAATTCAGCCATGGTTTGGTTTCAAATCCATACCACCAAGGAATTATTTATCTGAATGACCAGCCCAGTGACATTATCACTCTGCGACCGTCCTGAAACACCATGTGGTGCCATGTGGGAATTTAAACCCCAACTCCCAGAGCATTATCCTATTTTTCTGGATTTATGGAGAATCTAACAATCATCTCTTGAAATTCAATAGCATTAAGATCACTCAGTCCCCCTATATCAATATTCTGGGGGTTACTCTTGACTAGACACTGAACTGAACTGGTTATATACGTATTGTGGCAAGAGAGCATGGTTCAAAGGCTTGGAATTTCATGCTGATTAACTCACCCCCTCACTCTCCAGAGCCTGTCCACCTTCTATGAGGCACAAGTCCAGAGTGTAATGGAATACTCCCCAATTGCTTGGATGGGTGTGACTCCAGCAACACTCAAAAAGCTGACACCATCCAGCAGGACAAAGCAGCCACTTGATTGCCTCCACGGCTTCTCCTTCCACCATCATTGCTCAGTAGCAGCAGTGTGTACCATGTACAAGATGCACTACAGAAACTCATCAATGATCCTCAAACAGCATCTTCCAAACTCACAGTCACTTTCAGCTTGAAGGACAAGAGAAAACCACCACCTGCAAGTTCCCTTTCTAACCACTTACCATCCTGATTTAGAAATCATTGCCATCCCTTCATTGTTGCTAATTCAAAATCAGGGACTTCCCTTCCTAATGATATTGTGGGCCTACTTACAGTATATGGACTGCAGCCGTTCAAGAAGGCAACTCACTACCACTTTCTCAAAGCAAATATAGATGGGCAATAAATGCTGATGTGGCCAGCCATACCAACACCCTATAAGTGAATGAATAAAAAAAATCCCACTGCCATTAGCATCTCACCCTTAAATTTCACTCGTGATCATAGTGGGATTTGAACCCCTGACTATTAATCTGTGGCTCTGGATTAGTAATCTTGAAATATTACTAACATATCACCATATCTTCAAAAGAGCCTTGTGAACCAAGTGAGATTTTAACCAATCAACAAGAGTTATGATGGTCAGTGTGACTGAAAATGCTGATTCATTAATTGAATTAAATTGCATCACCTACTGTGGTGGATTTGAGTTCATGTTCTCAAAGTGATTGCCTGTGTTTCTAAATTACCAGTAATGAAATCAATTATTTTTCTGTTGTAAATTTTAAGTATTGCTGCAGTTTCTCACCACCTTAAAAGTCATCAAGATGTGATTCTCAAACACTTCCATTATGGTTTGTTTCCCAAATTAAAGCTTCCACACCAGAGTGCTGTCTGAAAATTGAGTGGACACAGGCTGGTTAAACAAGCCACTTATCTCACTAAGTAAACAGTGGTGTTAACCTTCAACTGGACTATTCACTCTTCTTACATCTTCTGCTGAGCACCTACTTCCATTAATATCTTTTTCATATATTTCCCTTTTAAACAAAACTATTCTGCAAACTGTCAATTTGTGGGGCACTAAATATTAAGATATTAATAGTTGATATGCATTTTACTTATTGTGTTTCTTCTTGTTAGTTGTGAACTAAATTTTTTGATTGATAAATTGAATTGCCAGAGATTGAAATAAAAATGTCCAAGAGTTTATGCCTCATAGTTCTTTCATAATGTTTTATCAGTGCAACAAAATAAGTTAATCCATTTTCTAAATCTCAATTACAGTTCATTTGTACTGATCTCAGTTAATGAGCATATGATTTATGCGATGTACTTAATACACATCCATAACTCAGCAGGTAAAATCCTTTAGCACTGAGCCAGAGGTATGTAGGTTTAAATATCACTAAAGAGACTGATAGGCAGTCCAAGGTTGATGAACAATATTACTATTGAGAGAAGATTGCTTTGTTCGTGATGCTGTCTTTCAGATCAGACACTAAGCCAAGCAGCTGTCTTGGATGGATTCAAAAGATTCTACGGTATGTTTAGAAAAAGAGCAAGGTTATTTTTCTTCAATGTCCTGGACAATATTTATCCTCAACCTATGTGACCAAAGCATATTGCTTGGTCATTATGCATCTAGTCATCTATCCTCTACCACTGAGACCCTTAGACTTAGCATTGAAAGGAACTGCGGGTGAATTACTCCAACAACAAATTACCTCGTTGGTAACCAGAAGAAACCAGCATGGTACCAACAATTGTTTGGTAAGATGTTTGGAGCTCTGTGATACAACAGACTATATTTTTAAATTACTACTTTGGCTCAACATTGTAATGCTGTGAACGTACAAGTGCAAGACAGTTTTACAAATATTATTATGAGTATAAAGGATAATTTTCTTGCATTGTTTAAAATATCTGTAAACGTGACAGGCAGACGTTATATTATATTATATTTGCAATAAAGGCTAAACAAAATTTATAAATGTTGGAATTTTGAAAAACATGCAGCGATGCCTAGAATAGAATCTCAAGAGTAGGAATATTCAGTCGTTTGCCTGTTCTACCATTTAATTAGTTCATGGCTGCTTCATACTTCAACATGATTTACACATGCTTTTTCATATTCATTCAGCATCATTGTTTCACCTTCAAATGATTACTGTTCTGCACTTTTTTCTGTTTTGTTTTGGAATTGCAGAAAAAAATTGAGCATGGAATACTATCTGATGTCCATCATACTCTTGAGAGATTTTCAGCAACCTTGTGGAAACAAGAAATTCAGATGATTTAAGAACAGAAAGTAGAACAGAAAATCACTCTCTAGAATGACACCAGCAATGAATGGTCCTTATGAAGGCACGTTCAAGAATTAGGTTAGATTAGATTACTTACAGTGTGGAAACAGGCCCTTCAGCCCAACAAGTCCACACTGACCCGCCGAAGCGCAACCCACCCAGACTCATTTCCCTACATTTACCCCTTCACCTAATACTACGAGCAATTTAGCATGGCCAATTCACCTAACCTGCACATTTTTGGACTGTGGGAGGAAACCGGAGCACCCGGAGGAAACCCACGCAGACACGGGGAGAATGTGCAAACTCCACAGAGTCAGTCGTCTGAGACGGAAATTCAACCCGGGTAGCAGTGCTAACCACTGTGCCACCGTGCCACCCACATTTTTTTAATTTTTTACAAAACTCCACTTTATTACTTAGATTTAGATTACTTACAGTGTGGAAACAGGCCTTTCGGCCCAACAAATTGTTTACTTTTCCACTGGAACAGCAAAGGGTCAAATGGAATCTAACAACAGTCTTCCTGGTTACTGAAGGTTTTGCGAGGGTAATTGGTAGGTGAATTTTGACATGACTGCAGGATTTTGATTTTTGCAAAATTAAAGAAATAAAATATTTTTATGATATCTAATTAAGAGTCTTGAACAGAGTCAGAGGCAAACTTTTTTTTTATTCCAAGTCAATAAGCTGTCTGATGATTGTATTTGGAAATCCATCCAATCAATCTCTAATACTCTAGCTACTATTTCACCGTATAAAATCTTCATGTATCTTTTCTGTTTTCTTCCTCCTTATTTACTGTACTGTTTAACATGTTTATCTTTTATTACTATCATCCATCTGTATTTGCATTTTAATTATTTAATTTTAATGGGGGCGGCACGGTGGCTCAGTGTTTAGCACTGGTGCCTCACAGCACCAGGGTCCCAGGTTTGATTCCAGCCTCAGGTAACTGCCTGTGTGGAGTTGGCACATGCTCCCCGTGTCTGCGTGGGTTTCCTCCGGGTGCTCCGGTTTCCTCCCACAGTCCAAAGATATGCAGTCCAGGTGAATTGGCCATGCTAAATTGCCCATAGTGTTAGATGCATTAGTCAGAGGGAAGTGGGTCTGGGTGGGTTACTCTTCAGAGGGTTGGTGTGGAGTTGTTGGGCCGAAGGTCCTGTTTCCACACTGTAGGGAATCTAATCTAATCTAATCTTAAGATGGCTTTTGCCCTTCATGCAGTAAAATAAAAAAGAACTGTAAAATGTTTTTCTACCTTTAAATTAATTTCTATTCACATATCTTCAAATTTTCATTTTTTCTCAGTCCAATATGAGTTCATCAACTTGTAGATTTATTGCTGGTTTAAATTATGCTAAGAAATTTAAATTTCATCTTTGATTTAAACCAAGAATTCTTTTAATCAAATCAGGTTATTTTTCACTATAAAATCTGCATATGACCTCATATTCATGTTCTGAAATGTGAAGCAGACCTATAGTTCAATTGATGAGTGAAAACAGAGCAGAGCACTTATAGAGACTTCTCAAAATGTTTAACTATGATTGAATTTTATCAAAATAAGTCTTTTGAAGTTGTGAAAATTATAATCACTCAAGATTTGATTACTTTAGCAGGTGATTTTGGTTTCACTGAACATTTTTCCACAGGTATAAGTAACATAGAGGCTTATTATTCATTCATGGACAAGTTAATGTTACAGTTTCTGATCGCAATGAAGTCTATGTCAGACTAATTGACAAGAGATCTGGAAGCAAAGGTCAATGGTCACTAAGCTTTGCTTAATTGAATGATACCAATGAGACCATCTTATGTTACTAGGAAAGAATTAGTCAATGGAAGATATTGCATAATATAGTGTAAGTTAATGTTGGTCATAGACTCTTTATTGCTAATCTGAAATGCAAAGTCTGCCTCACTGGTGTGGAAGACTAGTTGACCTGGAATAACAAACAACATGATATAACTTTTTGCGCGAACTGTGCTCTTGGGGATTGGACTCTGACAAAATCATATACAATTTCTACAATTGAATGATAAAGCTGGCTATGATTTGTTAGGAGTTCTTGAGACAACTTTATAAAAATAAAAAGTCAGGATAGAATGTTTATATTTCAACCATCAAATAATGTGTATTACAACTACATTTGATTATTATTTTAAGATTTGAAAAAAACATTTTGCGATGTGTTGCATAGAGAACATAGAACATTACAGCGCTGTACAGGCCTTTCGGCCCTCGATGTTACGCCATGCTATCATACTAATCTGAAGCCCATCCCATCTACACTATTCCATGTACGTCCATATGCCTGTCCAATGATGACTTAAATGCACTTAAACTTGGCGAATCTACTACAGTTGCAGGCAAAGCATTCCATACCCTTACTACTCTCTATGTAAAGAAACTACCTCTGACATCTGTCTTATACCTATCTCCCCTCACTTTAAAGTTGTGTCCCCTCGTGTTTGCCGTCCCCATACTTGGAAAAAGGCTCTCCCTGTCCACCCTAACTAACCCTCTGATTATCTTGTATGTGTCTATTAAGTCACCTCTTAACCTTCTTCTCTCTAATGAAAACAGCCTCAAGGCCCTCAGCCTTTCCTTGTAAGACATTCCTTCCATACCAGGCAATGTCCTAGTAAATCTCCTCTGCACCCTTTCCAAAGCTTCCACATCCTTCTTATAATGCAGTGACCAGAACTGTACACAATACTCCAAGTGTGGCCGTACCAGAGCTTTGTAAGCTGCAGCATAACCTCCTGGTTCCGGAACTCAATCCCTCTATTAATAAAGGCCAAAACACTGTATGCCTTCTTAACAACCCTGTCAATCTGGGTGGCAACTTTCAGGGATCTGTGTACATGGACACCGAGATCTCTCTGCTCATCTGCACTCCCAAGAATCTTACAATTAGCCCAGTACTTTGCATTCTGATTACTCCGTCCAAAGTGTATCACCTCACAATTGTCCACATTAAACTCCATTTGCCACCTCTCAGCCCAGCTCTGCATCCTATCTATGTCTCTCTGCAACCTACTACATCCTTCGTCACTATCCACAACTCCACCGACCTTAGTGTCGTCCGCAAATTTACTAACCCACCCTTCTAAGCCCTCATCCAGGTCATTTATAAAAATGACGAACAGCAGTGGACCCAACACCGACCCTTGCAGTATGCCGCTAGTAACTGGACACCAAGATGAACATGTTCCATCAACTACAACCCTCTGTTTTCTTTCAATAAGCCAATTACTGATCCAAACTGCTCTGTCTCCCACAATCCCATTCCTCCGCATTTGTGGTGAGGTTGAGCTTTCTGCTTGACTATGCAGTTTTTACGCTGGGATTGTCAGGATTCCAGGATTTTAACCCAATGCAAATTGGGTCAAAGAATTGTCAACATGTGTACAATTTAGGGTAAAATGGGACTGGGTGGTTTTTAAGGTACAATGATAGAATTGCTGCCATTGGACCAGAGACCCAAGCTCAAGTACCACCTGCTCCAGAGGTGTATCATGACATGTCTAAACAGGTTGAACAACGAACATAGAACTGTACAGCACAGGAACAGGCCCTTTGCTGAACATTATGCCATTAAACTAATCCATTCTGCCTGCCCTTGGACAATATCTCTGCATTCCTTGCATATTCACGTGCTTATTTAAGTTCCTTAACTGCCCCTATTATATATGCCTCCACTACTACCACACAGAGTAGCACATTTCACACTCCTACCACGCTCTGTGTAAAAAAACTTGCCCTTCACATCTCCTTTGAATTTTCCCCCATCACCTTAAATACACGCCCCCTAGTTTTAAACATTTTAACTCCAGGGAAAAGATTCTGATCATCAAACCTGTCTATGCATCTCATAATTTTATATATGTCTATCAAGTCTCCCCTCAGCCTCAGCTGCTCTGGAGAAAACAACCTGAGTTTTTCTAGCCTCTCATTATAGCTCATACCCTCTAATCCAGGCAGCATCCCGGTAAACCTCTTCTGCACCCTTTCCAAAGCCTCCATATCCTACCTGTCATGTGGCAACCAGAATGTAAAGCAGTACTCTTAGTGTAGCCTAACCAAAGTCTTATAAAGCTGCAACATAACATCCTGACTCTTGGCCAACAAAGGCAAGCATGAAATTTGCCTTCTTCACCACCCTATCTACTTGCATGGCCACTTTCAGTGAGCTATGGACTTGAACCCCAAGATCCCTCTGTACATCAATGCTTTCCAGGGTCCTGCCATTAACTATATACTTTTCCTTAGCATTTGATCTTCCAAAGTGCAGTGCCTCACATTTACATAGATTAAACTCCATCTGCCATTTCTCTGCTTATGTCTGCCATTAATCGATATCCCAATAGATCCTTTGCCAACCTTCCATACTATCCACAACTCCACCAGTCTTTGTATCATCTGCAAACTTACTAACCCACCTATCTACATTTTCATCCTAGTCATTTATATATATATTACAACCGCAGAGGTTTCAGTATGGATCTGTGTGGAACTCCATGGGTCATGGACCTCAAGCCTGAAAAACAACCTTCCACCACTACCCTCTGCCTTCTATGGGCAAGACAATTCTGAATCCACTTGGCCAAGTCACTGTGGATCCCATGCATCTTAATCTTCTGGATGAGCCTACCATGACGGACCTTGTCAAAAGCTTTACTAAAATCCATATAGTCAACATCCATTGCTCTACCCTCATTAATTACCTTTGTCACCTCTTCGATAAATTTAGTCAGGTTAGTAAGACATGACCTGCCCTGCACAAAGCCATGCTGACCGTTTCCAATTAGGCTATGCTTTTCCAAATGCTTGTAAATCCTATCCCTAAGAATTCTCTTCAATAGCTTCCCAAACACTGATGTAAGACTCACCAGTCTGTAGTTTCCTTTATTATCTGTATTTACCTTCTTAAATAGAGGAACAACATTAGCTACTCATCGATCTCCAGGATCTCTCCAGTGGTTGGCAAAGATACAAAGATTATTCTCAAGGTCTCAGCAATCTCCTCTCTTACCTCTCTCAATAACCTGGGGTAGACACAAACAGACCCTAAGGACATATCCACTTTAATGCTCTTCAAGACACCCAACACCATTTATTTATTGATCTCAAAATATCCTAACATATTAGCATGCTCCACACAAATCTCACTGTTCTCCATATCCATCTCCTGGGTAAATAGCAACTCAAAGTAATCATCTCACCCACATCCTCTGCCTCCAAGAGCAAGTTCCCTCCGTTATCCTTAAATGGTCCTACTTTCTCCCTAGTTATCTTCTTGTTTTGAATATATGTGTACAATGCTTTGGGATTCCAGTACAGACTGGAGGGGAGGCCCAAAAAGGAGTTGGCAAGGGATTGTTATCATTGGGGTTCAGGTACATAATTCTTTGAAATTTGTATCACAGGTAGACAGGGTGGTTAAAAAGGCATTTAGCATGCTTGACCTCATTGCACAGACCTTTGAGAATAGGAGTTGTGTTGTCATATTGAGGTTGTAGAGGACATTGATGAGGCTTCTTCTGGAGTACTGTGTGCAGTTCTGGTTACCCTGCTGTGGAAAGGATACTATTAAATTGGAGAGGGTTCAGAAAAGATTTCTAGGAGAAAGTGAGGACTGCAGATGCTGGAGATCAGAGCTGAAAATGTGTTGCTGGAAAAGCGCAGCAGGTCAGGCAGCATCCAAGGAGCAGGAGAATCGATGTTTCGGGCATGAGCCCTTCTTCAAGAGGGCCTGAAAAAGGGTTCATGCCCGAAACGTTGATTCTCCGGCTCCTTGGATGCTGCCTGACCTGCTGCGCTTTTCCAGCAACACATTTTCAGCTCAGAAAAGATTTACCAAGATGTTGCCAATAATGGAGGGTTTGAGTTATAAAAAAATGGCTGGGTAGGCTGGAACATTTTTCAGTGAGGCATATGAGGTTGAGGGGTAACCTTACAGAGGTTTATAAAATCATGAGGGACATAGATAGGCTAAATCACAAGGGTCTTTTCTGTAAGGTGGGGGAGTTCAAAACTAAGGGGCACATTTTTAAGGGGAGAGGAGAAAGTTTTAAAAAGGGCATGAGGGGCAACGTTTTTACACGAGAAGTGTTTTATGTGTGGAATAAACTGCCAAAGGAACTGGTGGATACAAGTGCAGTTAGAGCATTTAAAAGACATTTGGATAAGTACATCAGGAAAGGTTTAGAGGGATATGGACTAGGCACAGGCAAGTGGGACGAGCTCAGTTTGGGAACATGGTCAGTGTGGACTAGTAGGACTGATGCTCTGTTTCTATGACTGTATAAAGACAAACAGGAGCGGAGCACTCAGTTGGGGGTGGGGGGTGTGTGGGGGGGTGGGGAGTGGAGGGGAGTGGAGCTGTATTGGTACTATATCTGGAAAGATGATCAATGGTGGAGATGTCCTCATTTTCTACCCCAGAAGCTCAATTAAGGTAACCAGCCAACTCTCCTCAATATTCCTCAGTTGCTCCTGTCAGCCTCAACAGTTCAGAGTAGTTGGCAAACACTACTTAGATACTTAATGGCCTTAATGTTTGAAGTGAGTGTGGGCAGGACACTCCAGGTTGATAAGAAGGTCACCTGTGAAACTTTACAGTCCCACATGTGTAATCCAGCCAGAGGAGACGATAAAACTTTGCCCACAGAAAATGTACAGTGCAAAGAGAGGCCATTCAGCCCATTGTGTGGGCAGCAAATGGAAAAGAGCTGTCCAGCTTAATCCCACTTTCTGTCCTTTAGCCCAATGGGCTACAGCAGCGCAGAGCGCAACCAACTTTCAAAGAAGCTACACTTCATGATTGGTCTTTGGTACGGTAAATAAATGTACTTGCATCACATTCATCCAGATGAAAATAACAAATGGCCAACCTCCTGATTTCTTAAAGTACCTTCACCGTACACCAGACTCAGATAAGGTATGTGATGGAGTACTCATTGGAGACTTCAGCCTCTGCTTTGCTAGTGTAATGACATCTTTAATATGGTTGGTCGAGTTATTCCCCTGATCACGGATATCTCTATATGGTTTGAGAGAGATATAAAAATAGGCAGTTGCCATTCTAACCCACAAGCCTCTTCTGCCATAGTTTGTGGCTGGTTTGGGTCTTAATTCTATTTATCTGCCTTTCTCCTTACTTTTCATCTCATCACCCTGCAAAAGCTATCAGTCCCAGTCTTGGATGTCAATTAACCCAACACACCAGAATTTTTGAGGAATGAGTTACAAATTTCTTAAAGCCATTATGTGAAATGAGTCCCTCTTGATTTCACTCCAAAATGTCCTGATTCTAATTTTAAAGATTCAATGCTAACTGTTCCTGCTGGGTGGAAGTGTTGTGAGATGGCAGGGTCAATCTGTCATGATTGGTTGCTTCTAAGATACTAATATTGCTCGGGCTTCTCCAGGCCACTCAGTGTTCCTTAGCCTGTGACTCAACAGCCCAGCCTCCCTAATGGATGTCAGCATCACTGCACTGCCAGCACTGCCTGACCTGTCAATTTGAATTCCCTGGCAGCACTACGCAGCATACCACTGCCATACAAATAATGAATGAGACTAAACAGTGGGAGCTCCTTAGTCACTTTTAGGCACAGGGACTGAATCTAGTTCTACTTCACCAAATGTCTATTAATATTCTAAGCAAAATCCAAAGCTCTACTGAGTCCATCGGGGTGATGTTGACTAAATCTGATGACTGTTTTACAGCTATGACACATGGTGTCTGCTACCTTTCCTAACACTGTTAAAAGGCTAGTCGAAAAGGCAATGGCTTTCAGGAGTCGCAGGTAGACAAGGTGGTGAATAGGTGTCCGGTACGCCTGCCTTCATTGGTCAGTGCATTGAGTACAGGTGTTGTGGCTGTACAGGATATCAGTCAGGCCACTTTTGGAATACCGTATTCGGTTTTTCTCTCCCTCCTCTGGGAAAGATATTGTGAAATTTGAAAGGGTCAGAAAGGATTTACAAGGACATTGCCAGATTTGGAGGTGTTGAGCTAAAGGGAGAGGCTGAATAGGCTGGGGCTGTTTTCCCTGGAGTGTCAGAGGCTGAGGGGCGACCTTATAGAAGTTTATAAAATCATGGGGCATGGCAAGACTAAACAGATAAGGTCTTTTTCCCAGGGTAAGGAATTCCAGAACTTTTCATGCAGAGGGTGGTACGTGTATGGAGTGAGCTGCCAGAGGAAGTGGTGGAGGCTAGTACAATTGCAACATTTAAAAGGCATCTGAATGGGTATATGAATAGGAAGGGTTTGGAGGTATATGAGCCAAATGCTGTCAAATGGGACTAGATTAATTTAGGATTCTGGTCGGTATGGAAGAGTTGGACTGAACAGTCTATGTCCTTGCTGTACAGATCTATGACTCTATTGGAGGTGTGAAAGTGATAAGAATGGCACCCTCTCTGCCATTACACCCATTGTGTTTCCCCCCACAGCCAACCAGACTGATTGCAGGGTTTATTAAATTTTGGCCATTATTACCATAATGTTAATTCCACAGAAGAATGTAGAACACTTTCATTTAAGTTTCATTGGGAGTCTGGAGCACTTTTTTTTAACAAGAGCAAGCAATTCTTGTTTTGTTGAAGACAGCACATGCATTTTTTGCATGAATCCTATCAGTACATGACATTGACAGGAGAAGAGTTTGCATGCTGTGAGTGGGGATGTGGTTATAAATGTTTTAAATTAGGTCTCCGCAGCGAAGCCTTGTTTAACAGGTTGGTGAATTGAACAATAGCACATACAGAAATGGAGCACTACTGTGATGTTGGGTTCTTCACACAAACCTATCAATCACTCTAATAAATGGCAACAAAGATTCTGCATTTTATATTAAGACTCACAATATGATATTAAAGTAACAGGGAATTCCACATAAATACTTTAATTGTGAATCAATACAACGGTCACATGCTATATGATATCATATCTTGCAGTGTTGAACACATTATTAACATATTCCGTAAAAGTAAATTGCGAGAAACACAAATTCAGACATACCTCAGATACTGTGAGCTGCCACTAGGACTTTGTCGGTGGAATAAGTGGTTCATATGTGGAATAAACTGCCAGAGGAAATGATAGATGCAGGTACAATTACAACATTTAAAAGACATTTGAACAGGGACATGAATAGAAAAGACTTTGTGAGATAAAGGCCAAATGCAAACAAATGGGATTAGTTTAGTTTGGGAAACTTAGTCAGATGAATTGGACAAATGGGTCTGTTTCCATTGCTATATGACTCTATGACTCTACAATTAGGAATACAGGGAGTCCCCAGGTTACGAATGAGTTCTGTTTTTTCTGCTGTTGGTAAGCTGAATTTGTGTGAACCTCAGAACAGATTTGGGTAAATTAGTCTGCCCGTTCATTATGATGAAAAGTCAAGATAAGTCAGATTTTTAAAAATAATTTTTAAAAATGAGAAGCCAGAGGTCAGTTCCAAAGTCGGGCACTCATAACCCAAGGACTTCCTGTAGGCAATAAATGCTAGCCCAACATTCCAAGAGTGAGAAAAGAAATAAAAGTTAACAAACAGAACTGGTACAGGGAATTGTTAATATTACTGTTTGGGATAGAAATACAACAAAATAATAATGTGCCTCCTGGATTTCCCTGGTCGTGTGACCACTTGCATGTACTCATTATGCAAATATCCATTTCAAAGACTTCACTAAAAATACTGTACACACAAGACTGATACCCTGTGAGCTCATAACAATTGCTCTATGTTTTACCAATGAAATTGCAGAGTCAATAAGGAAGGAAAGTATGATAATACTATGGCTTTAAGACTTGTATTTTGTCCTTTTTTAATGAAGAGAGGTTGAGCCAAAGGTGACGAGTAGTCTATTCACAGCCAATAATAAAAAAAAGCTTATGAGGCCTTGGGCTTTTTAAAATTGTAACAATAGAAGCAGCAGAAAGGAATAGGATCAAGCTCCCACAGAAACAGGATTTTAGTTTAACTTTCGGTAGCTGTTAGGGTTTGGAAGCTGCTATACATCTCTTCCTCTACAGCAAAAGGCTTGAATTCTCTCTCTTTCTCAGACTTTTCTTTTGGATTTTCTTTCCTACTGGACTCGAGAATTGCATGTGACACAAACTATTTTATTAAATTTTCCTTTGCCAAGGGTATGTTTATATAACATTATTATATTGGAACAGTTGCTGGTTAGTAGTTCAATAATCTATTATTCCATTCCATTTTCCAATAGAGTTGAGTTATTCCAAATATTCCTTTTTGTTTGTGTTTTATCTGTAGTGTAAGATTAAAGTTTTGCTTCAAGCCTGGTAGTTTGACCAATCAAAATGCAGCTGAAATGCAATGCCTTACACTTGCCTTTTAAAAAATAAGAAAAAGTTGGGGCTTAAGTTACCTTCTTAATATATTTTGAGGGGGGTTTAGTCTGGTCGATAACAAAGGCGATCAAAGTACAGGTTGCTGCAATGTATTCTTGTGTTGGTTCTTTTGTCTAATAATCTGGGGTGGACTAATCAGACCTTGAACTTGATAAACTTACTCTGTTGATTCTCTTTATTTCTGATATAAAAACAATTGGCAGCTTGACAGACGCTTTGTAATTTAATTTATTAATGGGCAGAGTTACAGCTATGAATAATTAAACCAAAAATCTATCCCGCAAAACTGGATGAATATACAATGTAATTGTTTGGCAATATTTGTGGTATTTCTCACTGACCTGGGAAGCTTTACTGCCAAATATAAGCAGTCTCTTTGTTCAAGGAGCACTCAGTCTGATGTATTTAAACTCTGATCATGATCCACGTGAATATCAGTATCCAAAAATGGCATGAGGATTCCAGTTAACTGGATTGAATGAACTTAAGTAAAGTGTGCTTCATAAAGTTGCACTAATCTTTGAGTGTTATGACATCATTGACTTTTGAGTCCCAATGAATAACAAAATCAGTTTGCTGCATTTAGCGTATGTTTTACCAACAGTTCAAATTCTTGGTGCACACCAAATCAGGAAATATTGGCTTCTGTGTGGGGCCAATTTGTGTGATTAACTTTTCAGCGCTTTTAACACCAATAATGCAATTTATGACAGTGTTAATGCTGATGCAAAGCTGCTTGTTGAAGGAAAGGTCAAATAAATTCTTGACATGCAGTAGTATAAACAATTGTTTGCATTGAAATGATGTACTCCACTTCTTTAAGGAGTTTCAAAAATAATATGTGGATTTATAATTTTTAAATGCTCAAAAATGTTTTATTGTTCAGGTCCATCCATCTGTATCTCTAACTGAATTCACCAAAGTTAAATATGTTAATCTAAAAAATCATGTTGCAGCTCTTCCAGTCTTCGAATACACTGACATTCAAATCGTTCACAATGATCCCTCTCAATCACTCACCCTGACCCCTCAAACTCACAATGACTCCCTAAACACTCAGAGTGATTCCCCAATCACACCAACTGACACCCTCAAAAATTTCATACTGACCTCCCAACTGCTCGCAGTGACCTCTCAACTGTTCATACTAACCATCCAACTATTTGTACTGACCTCATCCACCATCACTCACACTTCTAAACACAACTGACTGTCCACTACTGCACCCAGCACTGGACCAGACCAGATATTAAATCCCCACTATCTAACCAACTCAGGACCTGAGCCAAACCAAAACTCCAAGTCCTGAGCTGACCAGAATCTGAACCCCATGCTCCCAACTCCAGACCTGACCCCTCCTTCTTCTTATAAGACCATAAGAAACAAAAACAGGAGTAGGCCTTTTGATTCCTCAAGCCTGCTTC
The DNA here is from genome assembly GCF_004010195.1 of Chiloscyllium plagiosum. Classification (NCBI taxonomy): domain Eukaryota; kingdom Metazoa; phylum Chordata; class Chondrichthyes; order Orectolobiformes; family Hemiscylliidae; genus Chiloscyllium; species Chiloscyllium plagiosum. The sequence goes on from NC_057710.1 coordinate 64,018,443, forward strand.
TCCATTCAGTACGCTTAAGGATGCATCACCACTCCTCATGTCTACTTTCCTGCCCTTTCCCTATAACCATAGATTCCCCTAAACTGCTTACAGTACTCTAGATGTGGTCTCACCTGCACCTCGTACAGTTGCAGTAAGACTTCCCTCCTCCAACTCCTTTGAAATAATGCCCAACATTCCATTAGCCTTCCTAATAACCTGCTGCACCTGTGTGCTAGCTTTCCATGTTTCATTCAGAAGTACCTATTGCCCTTTGTGTTGCAGTTTTCTGCAGATTGTTCCCCATTTAGATGATACTCTGTTCTTTTGTTCTCCCTTCCAAAATGAACAACTTTACATTTTCCCATGTTGTACTCCATTTGTCAACATTTTACACATTTACTTAACCTGTCAATATCTCTTTGGAGATTGTTTGTATCCCTCTCATAATTTGCCTTTCCACCTACCTTTGTGTCATCTGTAAATTTGACTACAGTAAACAGTTGTAGTCGTAGCACTGATCTAAAAGAGGTAAATATAGAGAGAGTATTACAGGTAGCCAATTTGTAAAATAACCCCTTTCTCCACTCGCTGTTTGTTGCCCATTAGTCAATTCTCTATCCATGCCAATATACTGCTTCCAACACCATGGGATCTTATCTAATGACTTAACCTTTTGTGAATGCCTACTGGAAGTCCAAATGTAACATATTTACTGGCTCCTTCTGCTCTCTCCAGGTAAAACTATTTAAAAAACACTAATAAATTAGTCACGCATGATTTCCCTTTCATGAAGCCATGTTGACTCAGCTTAATTAGATTATGGTTTTCCAAATGTGCTTCTATTACTTCTTTAACAATTCATTCCAACATTTTTCTAACAATGACTGTTAGGCTAATCGGTCCATAGTTATCCACTTTTTGCCTCCCTCCCTTTTTGAATAGGCATGTTCCATGAGCTGTTTTTCAATCCTCTGGTACTTCTCTAGAAACCAATGATTTTTGGAAAATTACAATCAATGTTAATTGTGAGAAAAACCCATCTGGCTCTCTAATGTTCTTCAGGAAAGGAATTCTGCCCCCTCACCTGATCGGGCCGACATGTGACTCCAGACCCACAACAATGTGGTTGACTCTCAACTGCCCTTTGAAATGGCCTAGCAGACCACTCAGCTTAAGGGCAGCTAAAGACAGAGCAATAAATGCTGGCCAGCCAGTGATGCCTAAAAAAAAATGCATTACATTCTCTCTATATTTACCTCTTTTAGAATCCTGGGATTGGAACCACCTGGGAAAGCGGGAACTTTAACTTTAATCCCATTTGTTCATCTAATACTACACCTCTCATGATGGTGATTCACTTAATTCATCCTCAGTATTCTTTAACATTAATAGGATGTTGGAAGTATCTTCCATTGTAAAGACTGATGCAAAGTTTAATTGCACTGCCATTTCTTTGGTCCCCATAACTATCTCCCCAAATTCATTTTCTAAGTGGTTTATAGACACATTGACCTCTCTCTTCCTTCTTATGTGTTTAAATAAAATCTTATTATCAGTTGTTATATTCCTCACTAGCCTAAAACAACCAGGACTGGATCTGATTCCCTTTTCCCCAAGCTCTGGACCCAAAACCCCAACCATCTCTGTTGTAAATTGCCCCAGGCCACAGTGGAGGTGCCAGAGAGCTGGAGGACAGCTAATGTAGTTCCATTTTACAGGAAGATAGTCGAGATAGACCAGGGAATTACAGACCAGTTAATCTCACATCAGTCATTGGGAAACTTCGAGAAAATAATGAAGAAGAAAATTAATCTGCATTTCGACAGGCAAGGTTTGATTAGGGACAGTCAGCGTGGCTTTGTCAGAGGGATGCCATGTCTAACAAATTTGAGTGCATTTTTCAAAGAGGTGGCCAAGTAGTTGGATGCAAGTAATGCAATTGATGTAGTTTATATAGATTTCACTAAGACCTTTGACAAGGTCCCACATTGGAACTTGATAAAGAAGACAAAAGCACATGGGATCCAGGATAGCTTGGTAAGGTGGATTCAAAATTGGTTTAATGACTGGAGACAGAGGTTGGTGGTAGAAGGTTGGTTGTGTGACTGGAGCCCAGTCTGCAGTGACATACCACAGTGATCAGTACTGGGCCCTTTAATGTGTGTGATATTCATAAATGATTTAGATGAGAATGTGGGAGGAACGATAACTAAGTTTGCAGATGACATAAAGATTGACTGGGGGCTTGACAGTGAGGAGGAATGTTTTAAGTTACAGAAAGTCATAAATGGGTTGGCCTGATGGGCAAATCAGTGGCAGATGGAATTTTTCCCTGGCAAATGTGAGGTGATGCACATTGGAAGACAGAACAAAACATGAGAGGACTTAATGAATGGTATGACACCAGGAAGCTCAGAGGAGCAAAGGGATCTTGGGATGCTTGTCCACAGATCCCTGAAGGTGTCAGAACAGGTTAATATGACAGTTAAAGAAGGCATGCAAGATGCTTGCCTTCATCAGTAGTGGCATAGATTATAAAAGCAGGGAGATAATGTTGTTACTGTACAGAGCTTTGGTTAGACTACAACTGGAATATTTTGTATAGTTCTGGTCACAATACTATTGAAAGGATGGAAGGATGCAAAGGAGATTTAACATGATGCTGCCTGGGGTGAAGCAGCTCAGCTATCAAGAGAGGCTGGATATGCTTGGGTTGTTTTCTTAGGAGCAGAGAAGGTTGAGGAAGTTTGGGTGTGTAAGGTATGAGGGGCATGAAAAGGATGGATGGGAAGCAGCTGCTGTCCTTAGTCAAAGGGTCAATAACATGGGGGAATAATTTTAAAGTGAAAGGCAAGAAGTTGAGAAGGTGTTTGAGGATAGTTTCACCCAGAGAATGGTGGGAATCTGGAATGTACTTCCCGGGAGGGGAGCTGAGGCAGGAAATCTTACAATCTTTAAAAAATACTGGGATGAGCACTCAAGTGTCATACGATTCTTGGCTACGGGCCTAGTGTGGAAAAGTAGGGCTAGTGGAGGTAATGGTTTACTTTTGGCAGTACAGAATTGATGCGCCTGAGGGGTTCTTCTGCACTGTATGATTCTATGATTCATGCAAAGGAACGGTCTCAGAGTCCAAATCAAGATTATTCAAGATTCAGTCAGGGTGGATGGAGCTGCAATCTACACGGACAAATATCAAAAAGGCAAATCTTCATGCACTAAATCTTTGTGATCAAGTACAGAAAATATCAAGGTGAGCTGGACATGTTTCAACACAGACTTTAAATCTTCTCAAAAATCGCTAGCAAACTTTGATTCTTAGCAAAGGCCCACCATGAAGGAGTATAACAATTTTAAGTTAGTAAACATAATCTACCAGATCAAAAGAGATCCTCAACTCCAGAATGGATCACCTTCATATTCACCATCTTAATATTCAATGTGCTGATCTGCAAAGGTGGAAGCTGGAAACCTATCTCTGAAAGTACTAGAGATTTTTCATCAGCTGAAACCCTGAAGAACAGTTTATCATGCTTGTGGAGACAGAATGCTTTCATTAATTTTAAAGTTGAACATAGAAACAACCTTGGAGAGTTCGGATCTCAATAAGAATTAGCACAGTTAACAATCTCAGTGAGACTGCTAAACTAAAGGATTGTTTGTTTTCACTCAAAAAGCACAAAGTGTGCAGGCTGAAACCAAGAAGCTTACAGGAGGTTGGCAGAAATCTCACACTCACCCAGATAAATCCACAGAAAGATATTTTGATAAAGGAGAAAGTATCTTTATTATAGAAATGTTCAGAACCCCAAGGTCATGATGAATGACAAGCAAAATACCTGTTACAGTTATAAAGTCATAGAGTCATAAGGCATGGAAACAGACCCTTTGTTCCAACCAGTCCTTGCTGACCATAATTCCAAGTTAAACTAGTCCCACTTGGCTGCTTGGCACATATCCCTCCAAATATTTCTTATTCATGCACTTATAATCAAAAATGAATCAAATTAAAAATCTTATACTGTAGAAATGTAATAACTGTAAGAAATCTAGAATTAAATCTAGAAGGAAGCCTGCAATCTCAGGAGCAAGATCCATGCTACTCTCAGTCCACCATTTTAGAACAACATATTTGTTAATGAGCAATAGCCGTGTTTTCCCTTGCTCATGGACAGACTCCCTGCTGAAGGAGGTTATCCTTCATAGTAGCTCTACAGATGAGAAGACCACACCAAAGTTTCCTGTTAGTGTTGATTATGGCAGTTTTTTTGGTTCACCATAGCCACACTGTCCTGCTTTCTCATGGAGTCCCTGAATTGGGATTGCTTGCACAATAGTAGCCTCAGACTGCAGCAAGCAATAATGTGATGCAGTTACTTCGGAAAGAGAAATTTCCATTGTAGAAATAGCCAAGAGGTCATCATCTCATTGCTTTCAAAATAATCATATAAATCATCATAAAATCCCTGCAGTGTGGGACAGGCCATTTGGCCCAACAAGTCCAACAGGTCCTCTGAAGAGTAACCCATCCAGACTGATTCCCCTAACCTATTACTCTACATTTACCCCTGACTAATGCACTTAATCTATACCTCCCTGAACCTATGGGCAATTTCAAATGACCAATTCACCTAACCAGCACAACTTCATACTGTGGGAGGAAACTGGAGTACATAGAGGAAACCCAAGCAGACACAGGGAGAATGTGCACACTCCACACAGGCAGTCACTTGAGGATGGATTCAAACCCAGCTCTCTGGTGCTATGAGGCAGTGCTAACCACTGAGCTTCAGAACATCCTTCATTCTTGTTCTGATTTCTTAAGTTTGTCCCTCGATTAGACCTAGGGAGAATGGAGAATGAGAACTTCACTTCTTTGTCTTCCATGTAAGTTCTGCAGACCTTTAAATCAGCTCTTCCTTGTTTGGTCTTCATTGCTGCTGCCTTCAATTCTTTATGTGGAGCCTGAAGACCAGCTCTCATCAGAAGCTGTCAATCAACTCCATCAATCTGTTGACCTGCCAAGAAAATGACAAGAGAGCATCTGCACCTTAGAAATGCTTGAAGAGAACCAAGAATGCTGTTGAAGATTTGTCTCTTAAAAACATGAGACTTGAAGGTGGAAAACTGGAGGAAAACTGTTAAATATTTATGATTACATGTTAGTGGTAAAAATGAGCTATTGAAAAATAACTTAGTGGTAATGTAAAGTAAAAGGAATCATACCTCTGGTTATAGTTGCTGGGAATGCAGAAAAAGAGCTCGTTCCAGGTGATGTGAGATCACATGAAGTGATCCTGGAGTGCTCTAAGTGAGATGCCCTCTGTTGTATATAATTATATGCAATAAAGCTGTTGCTGTTTACTCACAAGAGTGTAAATATTAGCTTATTACATTATTGAATGTTTGAACAGGCTTTGCCAAATGTCCTGTTCCTTCTCCTATTTCTAATGTTCTTATACAGTAAATGAAATCCTTTAGCCTTGAGCCATTTTTGTAAAATTTTTTTCATCCTCTCTAAAATTCTTGCATTCTTTCTAAATGGCTCAGAATTGGACTCAATACTCCAGTTTAGGCTGAGCAAGAGTTTTATAAAGGTAATCTTTGCCTCTGCATATATGACTTAGGATCATGTGTGGCGTTTTTCCACCACTTTTTCAACCTGTCTTATCATCTTCAACAATTTCTGGACCTTTAACATAAGAGACATTCACCCTCTTTAGAATTGTAGTCCTTAATTTATATTGCCTCTTCTCACTCTTCTGACCAAAGTGTATCAGTTCTCTGTGTTAAATTTCAGCCACAATGTGTCCATCTGTTTCACCAGCCTGTCCGTTCCATTTGAATCTGACACTATTCTCATGTTATGTTATCTGTAAACTCTGAAATTATGCCCAATACACCCAATTCTAAGTCATAACTATATGCTAAGAAAAGTAATTGCCTAATACCAAGTGCTGGGGATCTCCATTGAGTGTTTTGCTCCAGCCGGATTGAAGAAAAATTGTTTATCAATACTTTTTGCTTTCTGTCACTCAAACAATTTCTTGTCATTGTTTCCACAATCTCTTTCATTTCTTTCTTGACAAGTTTATCAAATGCATTTTGAAGTCCATGTACTCCACCTCAAACATATTAAACCTAAATCTACAACAAAAATTTCATCAAGTTAGTTAAATACAATTTACCTGGTCCCACGATAATTCTGTGAAGAAAGGAATGGAAGAAAATGATGAAAAGATGAGATAAAGTAAAGTGAGTGGTGGCTCATATGGAGCAGAAACACTGCCATAATATTGTTAGGTTAAAAGGCCAGCTTCTGGGTTGTAAAATTGTGCGTAATAGATTACTTCTACATGTTGATCAATCACCAAGTCAATTCACTATCGGCATTTGTTAAATGTAACTCCCGTGATGCCTTGGGAGCATTATGCTTAGAATGCTGTCATGGGGAGGCGATGGTATTATCTGTTAATCCAGAGACCCAGGTAATGTTTCGGATTTGGGGTTAGAATTTTAACACACAGATGCCAAATTTGAATTGAATAAAAGTCTGGAATTAAGAATTTAAGTGCATCGATTGTCAGGAAAACCCCATCTAGTTCATTAACGTTCTTTAGGGAAGGAAACTGCCATCCTTACCTGGTCTGGAATACATGTGACCACAGCAATGTGGTTAACTAACTGGCCTCTGGGATGGACAATAAGTGTCAAGCCATTGATGCCCTCATGCTGTGAATGAATAATGAGAAATTTTCAAAAAGCTACACTTGCTAGTTGGTAACTATAACTGGTTTGAATTTCTGAGTAACCTGGCAGATAACTGCCTCTTATGACATTTGAAACATTGAAAGAATCGGAGGATAAAAAAGAGTACAAAATTTAAGGAGATGGATTTGCAGCCTCTTAATTGGCAATCACCTTAAAATAGTTATTGCAGTCCAGTTGCCCATTGCAGTGAGCTGAGGTCATGCATTTTGCACTGAATGATGGCATTCACTCTTGCCAGCAATATTAGAGATGAAGTACAGCATCTTGGCTAAAGCATCCAGGAAACAGGAGATGGTTAAAACCAAAATCTAGAAGTAATTTGGCCAAGAATTGATGATTTACATCTGCAAGCAAGGCCAAAATCCAGCAGCCATTTCATTGCAGTTTTATTTCTATTACACCACAAAATTTTAAGACTCTAGTAATTCAGATAATGCAGTTTTTGGAACCAACAGTCCAGTCCCCAGAGATGTTTATGTCTTATTTCAATTTTATTGCCCCATCCTTAAAAGCATACATCCTGATGAATTGCCGACTGTGTGCTAGAAAGGAGCATAACTGACAAAAGCTTGCTACTAAACAGGGCATGATAAATAACACATGGAATTAGGACAGAGAAGTTCCTCCACAAAATGTGTAGTCAGGCAATTTGTAGGTGAGCAAGAGCAAAATACTGCAGGTGCTGAATGTCTGAAATAATAACAGAACATACTGGAAACACTCAGATCGGGCAGTATCAAGATGACAGAAACAGATTTAATGGATTTGCTGAGGATGGAAAGATTGTAGAGGAGTCTAGAAGCAGACAATGATCTGGCAAGGGTGCACAGGAGTACCTTCTTCCTGTCTTACCAGCAGGAAGTAACTTGTGCAGACTTCCACCCTATATCTGATCAGAGTGACAGTCTGTTCAGTGAGCAGGAGTAGAAAATAGTGGCAGGAAGTTATAGATGGGGTCTAGTTAAAATAGTTTCTGACATCCAGTGGATGTCCAGCTTTGCAGGCAATTAAGGACTGATACATTCAGCAAATTGGGGAAATGCATTGGGAAAGTCTTAATATTCTGCGTTGAACCAGTGGCTAAACATTTGCTCCACTTGACCCACAAGAAATTCAAAAAGGATATTTAGTACAGAATTGAGTGTACCAACACCAAACTACTTGATTGAGTTTTTTGAAGAAGTGACAAAGAAGACTACAAAAGCAGAGCCATAGGCATTGTCTGTATGGATGTCAGCAAAGCATTCACAAGGTTCTGCATGGTAGACTGGATAGCAAGGTTTGATCACATGGGAGCTGGAAGAGCTAGTCAGTTGGATACAAAATTAGCTTGAAGGTAGAAGACAGAAAGTGGTGGTGGAGGATTGCTTTTCGGACTGGAGGCCTGTGACCAGCAGTGTTCTACAAGGATCGGTGCTGGATCCACTGCTTTTTGTCATTTATATAAATGATTTCGGTATAAAGATAGATGGTCTGGTTCATAGGTTGGCAGATGACATCAAAATAGTTGGTATAGTAGAGAGAAGAAGAGTATCTCAAAGTACGTAGGGACCTTGATTAGATGGGCTGATGGAGTTTAATTTGATAAATATGAGGTGTTGCATTTTGGTAAGGCAAAAGTGGGCAGTTCCTGTACAGTTAATGGTAGGGCTCTGAGATGTGTTGCCAAACAAAAAGATCTGGGGGTGCAGGTGCATAGTTCCTTGAAAGTGGAGTCACAGGTAGGCAGAGTGAAGAAGGCATTTGGCATACGTGCCTTCATTGGTCATGGCATTGAGTAAAGGAGTTGGGACATCATTTTGCAGCTGTACAGGACTTTGGTGAGACCACTTTTACAAAATACTGCAGACAATTCTGGTCGCTCTTCTATAGGAAGGATCTTATTGAACTTGAGAGGATGTAGAAAAGATTTACAAGGATGTTGCCATGGTTGCTGGGTTGGAGCTATATGGAGAGGCTGATTGAACTGAGACTTATTTCCCTGGAGCACTGGTGACCAATCGAGGCTTGTAAAATCATGAGCGGCATGGATAGGATGAATGGCCTTTTTCCTGGGGTGGAGGAATCCAAAATAAGAGGGCATAAATTTAAGGTGAGAGTGGAAAAAAATTAAGAGGGACCTTAAGGATAACTTTTCATGCAATGGGTTGTGTATAAATCGAACAAGCTGGCAGAGGAAGTAGGGGAGGCTGGTACAATTACAACATTTAAAAGGAACCTGGATAAGTACACGAATAGGAAGGGTTTGGAGGGATATGGGCCAAATTCTATCAAATGGGCCTAGGTCAGATTAGGATGTCTGGTCAGTGCAGACGAGTTATCCTGAAGGCTCTGTTTTAGTAATGTATGACTCTATGACTGCAGTGATTCAAGAAACAACTAACCAACATCTTCTCAAGAGCAATTAGAGATGGCAATAAATAATGGCCAAGTCAGTGAAATCCCAAGGGCCATTAATTATTTTTTAAAATCCATATTACTATTGGAGTTAGGAACAAAAGTAGGCCAATCAGCCCATCCAGTCACCTCTATCATTAAATGAGGTCGTTGCTGATTGGATAATTTGCAACTCCATTTTCCTTCCTTTTCTCCATAATCCTTGATTCCATTTCTGGTTTAAAATCTATCTCATCCTTGAATATATTTAAAATCCAAGCCTCAAAAGCCCTCTATGATAAATAATTCCAGATTCAGTACATCTGAGAGAGGAAATTCCTTCTCATCTCTGTCTTAAAGAATGGCTCCTTATTCTGAGATTATATCATCTGGTCCTAAGCTGCCTCCTAAGGAGAAGTAAACTCTCCATATCTATCATGTCTAGTCCACTAAGGATCTTGTATGTTTTAATAAGGTCCTCTTTTATTCTTTGAGACTCCAATGAGTACAGGCTCAACCTCACTTCATAGGGCAGACATTACATACAGGCTAGCAGCTGGTGAACCTGCTCTGGACTATCCCCAATGGCAGTATATCTTTCTTTAAATAAGGGGACCAACAGCCTGATTAGTGCCTTGCATAATTTTAGCAAGTCTTCCTTGTTTTTATATTCCACGCCCTTTGAAATAACCTCAGACAACCAAGGTTTCCTATCTAATACTGCACGAATCCTCATGATGTTCAGTTAATTCTATGCCATGGCATCGACGATGTCAGTTGACATGTTTCACCACGATGCTCATTTAAACCTTTGGCCAAGCTCTAGGTCACCTACTCTTATCTGAATCAGGTGCAAATTTTGTTTGAATATTTTTTACTGTGAAGCAATTTGAAATTTTTTGCCACATTAAAGGTGCACAATACAAATGGTTATGCTTAACACATTAATTCACTGAACTGTCAATGGAGAAAGGTTCAGTCTTGTGTCAGGTGGAATCATTTTAAGTTAAAGAGTGCAATGTTAGCAAATGTCGGCTCAGCAAATTATACATTGTCTGGATAATACTGTCAACATAAATAATTGAGGCCACATGTAAACTGCCTCAATTTACAATTGGCTCTGTTTCGATCTCATTGGTCTGAGAACATCAATTGTGCCTCATTGCAAACTGGACTAAGACTTTGATATTTTGCTTGCAGAGGCACAATAAATGACAAAAGTAGAAAATGAACATAAAATCCCAAGCAAAATGCTTCAGCAAATTCCAAGATAATTTCAAAGTGTTTGTATCCAGCCTTAAAACTGCAAATTAGCAAGTTTTCAGTCATAAGTTGCTACCAGACATTTGTGTGAAGATCAAGTAATGTCAAATTAGATCATTATTGAGATTATGACCCCAATGTTCTGAGGAGTTTTAATCACAGTCAGACTATTACTCCACTCCTTTTGTTGCGATTGCACTGAGCTCTACATTTCTGGCCAGCAATTCTGATGCTGGTTCCTTCTGAAGAGTGGCATGTAGCAAAAATCCAACTGTTCTCCCATACTGCAGCATCGTAAAAAGGTAAGCAAGTGTGGGGTTAAGCTAACAGTTCATTAAAGGGCGAGGTTCCCTGGTGAAGAGTCTGCCCAGTGTGACAGGTAAGGAAGGTGCCAGAGTGCCAGGTAAATGATAATTTGCTTTGGGTATGTTGGTGTTGAGTGGAGAAGGTTGTTAGGTCCAGCAGAAAAATGAGAGTGTGAGGTCCAGCAGAAAGATGAGAGTGTGAGGTCCAGCAGAAAGATGAGGGTATGGGGTCCAGCAGAAAGATGAGAGTGCGAGGTCCAGCAGAAAGATGAGAGTGCAAGGTCCAGCAGAAAGATAGGAGTGTTGTGTGCAGCAGAATTGGGGTGTGTGGTCTAGCAGAAAGATGAGGGTATCAGGTCCAACTGGATCTATCAGGCAGAAAGGTGTTTTGGATCTAGCAGAAGATGGCAGTGTCCTTTTTAATGTGAAGGGGATGCTCCAATGATTCTCTGGGTCCAGAATTTCCAGGTGCTGTATTACGTTGGAACAGTTTCTCTAGAGAGAAGCTGCAATATAGAGAAATGTAAACAAATACCTTTTGACTGAGTAAAATTAGATGCATTTATGTTAACAATCACTTAAATACAATATTTCTTGAGGCTATTTTACTTCACATGATGGCCTGGGTTGCATCCAATTCCTCTACCAAACCTCCTGATAATTTTGAACACATAGGGGAAATTAGAGATGGACAATAAGCTCTTGCCAGCAACATCCACATTTCATGAACAAATAATAAAAATAGTCTCTGAGCAGATGCAAAATATTGTTCTACTGTTGTTACCTGACCTTAGTAAAGATCAATGGAGTTGTTAAGCTATGAGAGACAGGCTGTTATAGAATGGATAATCCCACAAAGTGATTGGCATGTCAAAGAGTTAGTCAGGAAATAGATTAGATTATATAGATTCCCTACAGTGTGGAAACAGGTGCTTTGGCCCAACCAGTCCACACTGACCCTCTGAAGAGTAACCCACCCAGACCCATTTCCCTCTGACTAATGCACCTAGCAGTATGGGACAATTTAGTATGGCCTATTCACCTGACATGCACATCTTTGGAATGTGGGAGGAAACTGGAGCAGCGCCCGGAGGAAACCCAGTCATGAAGATGACCATTGCTGTTAAAGAAACCAATTAGGGGTTGAGCTGGCACCACCTAGCCAAGATTAACCATGAATGTTGATGCACTAATAAGCCAAATAGGGTAAAAGATGTCTCTGATCATGAACAGAGGGCAATGCCTAGCAAGAATGATTACACAGTGATTCCTAATGGGTTGTTACACGGAGAGGAAAACTGAAGATGGAAGGAGAACTTCAGTGAACAGATGAGAACAAGAACCTGTGCCCAATCGGCCAACGTTACAAACTGGTATTCCAAAGTGGATCCACTGAAACATCACTGTTTTCAATTGTACCATTTATTTTCTCCTTGGTGCACTAATTTCACTAAAATTTGTAAAATATGTAAAGACATATTTGTACCTGGAATGAGTACTGGCACTAATAAGGATAAGTCAATAATTTTTGATGGGCTCTCTCAACACAGTTTGTACTTTTTTTTAAGATTAGATTACCTACACTGTGGAAACAGGCCCTTGGGTCCAACCAGTCCACACCAAATCTCCAAAGAGTAACCCACCCAGGTCCATTTCCCTCTGACTAATGCACCTAACACTATGGGCAATTTTAGCATAGCCAATTCACCTTTGGATTGTGGGAGGAAACCACATGCAAACTCCACACAGACAGTCACCCGAGGCTGGAATCAAACCTGGGACCCTGGTGCTGTGAGGCAGCAGTGCTAACCACTAAACCACCATGCCACCTGAGTTTGGACTTAAGTTAAAATTAAAATGTACCCCAAAATTTTGCAAGAGTGAAATAAGATCATAAAGAGTACTTGTTTCCTACAGCTGAGAAATATTGGAACTCAGTGAAACCTGAGGCAGTACCAGCTTAGTGAAGCTCGACATCTGTGGATAAGTTGCAACTGTGCCCCCATGTGGAATGCATTCTTAAGATTCTAGTGGAATGCTGCCAAATAAAAAAGAGAGTGAACTGCCAGAGTCTGAGCAGTCATTGAGGTGGTCTATGACAATGTAGATTTGAGGGTTGCTCTGAAACTAGTTAGTGAAGGATTAGAATCCCTTCTAGTTATATGCCAGATCCCCTCAAATTGATGTAAATTACCTTCCTTTAGTTAACTGTATTTATTCTATGACTTGGAGGTGGCGGTGTTGGACTGGGGTGGACAAGGTTAAAAATCGCACAACACCAGGTCATCGTCCAACAGGTTTATTTGGAAGCACTAGCTTTTGGAGCACAGTTCCTTCATCAGGTAGTTGTGGAGAATAAGATCATGATCACAGACTTTATAGCCAAAGGAGTCCGGTTTCATGGAGATGTGACACATTAAACAATTTTAGATTAAATCTTTCATCTTTTAGAATGGCATATGCTGGTTTCTGTTCTTCAATATGTGAACCCCAGAGCTTCTTTAAAATTACGGTGTCAAGTTAGCTCAACATGTCTAATGATAGGCGTGACGTCTGTGTCCCAACATTGAGTCAGACTGACAAGCCCTCTGCATAGTTTTACATGGATTCATACAGTTTTTGAGCAAAATAAAATGCAATTCTGCAAAAACAAATTCACCCATAAAATTATATGTGTGCGCGTGTAGGAGCAACAGACTGAGTGTGCTTGTGTGTGTAAGTGCACATGATAGAATTTGTGTGTGTGTATAAGCTTGGTTAAGTGTGAGTGGGAGTCTAATGAGATATGTGTCTGTGAGAGGGTGCATGTGTGGGTGTGAGTGCAGAGGGTGTATGTGTGCATATGAGAGAGAGCTTGTGGATGAGGGTCTGTGTGTGTGTTGTGTGTGTGTTTGTATCATGTAGTGGGATCACCTGTAGTGTGACAAGAATCCCAAGGTCTCAGTTGAGGCCATCCACATGGGTACCGAACTTTTTCAGCCTCTGCTCGGCCACTTTGCATTGTTGCCTGTCCCGAAGTCCACCTTGGAGGATGGTCACCCGAAGGTCCGTAGCCAAATGTCCCAGATTGCCAAAGTGTGCCCTGACTAGGGAGGGAACACTCCTGTCTGGAGATTGTTACGCTGTGTCCATTCATCCGTTGTCGTAGCATCTGCTCGGTCTCGCCAATGTACCATGCCTCAGGGAACTCTTGCTTGCAGCATATGAGAAAGAACACGTTAGCCGAGTCACCAAAGAGACCCAGGAAATGTCCTGGAGACCCAGCTTCCAATCTAGCCATGGCAAGTGGTAGAATTTGAATTCAATAAGAATCTGGATTTATAAGTGTAATGATAACCATGAAGCCATTGTTGCAAATACCAATCTGATTCACTGACGTCGTTTAGGGAAGGAAGCTGCCATCCTTACCTGATTTGGCCTACATGTGACTCCAGACCCACAGCAAATGTGGTTGACTCTTAGCTGGCATATAAATGATAGCCTAGCCAGTGATGCCCTCATCCTGTAAATGAATGTTTTAAAACATTCAGGAATGTGCCCACATTAAAAATGGATTCTGTTGAGGAATTGGAGACTTCCTCACAGACCCATGGATGAAGAGTGGATGGTTGTTCACTAGATAGCCTTACAACCCAAACATTGTCAAAATATATTAAGGTTTGCTTATAAAATTCCCAGCATAGAACATGTTGGAATCGGAAAATCATCAATAATTCAACATTTGTACTGGACTTTATAGGAATGTAATTATTTTTGTAAAACATAGCATATGTGCCAACTAATTGGAAAACAGTAACATGCAATCAAACTGACAACCCTAATTCCCACACCAGTTCTTGCAGAATCGTTTAATGAGGTGCTAGTGGACTTTGTGGGACTTGTATCAAAGGCAAAAGTAGGACACCAGTATATTCTTATGGATATGGCTAATCAACTCTCTGAGGCCTACCCTTGAGAACACTTATTGATAGGGTAGTAGTTAATAATCAATTGACATCAAGTTGGAGAATGAGACTCCAAATTTATGTCTACAATTTTTTCAGAAAGCTATGAGTCATCCGAATATAACACAGATAAAATCTTCAAAATATCATCCACAAACACAAGGAGGATTAAGTGCCTTTAAACCCTCAAAATATTGCTCAGGACATGCGGCCATGAAAAATATTGTGACTGGAGAAAAAGCCTGGAATTCCTTTTATGTGCAAAGTAAGATTCACTTCATTAGTCAACTGGTTCCAGTTCTTTCGAATTAAGAGGTCGTCTGAAATGAATCAAAGGAAAACTTTTTTGGATTGAAGATCAAACAAAGTATCCATGTTCCAAGAGCAGCTCACAACAATCTGTCAAATGGCACAGGAACACATAAACCTTCACAAACAACCAGGACAAAATGGACAAAAAAGAATGCCAAGAACACAACATTTCAAGCAGGAGATAAAACATAGAACATAAAACATTACAGCGCAGTACAGGCCCTTTAGCCCTCGATGTTGCACTGACCTGTCATACCAATCTGAAGCCCATCTAACCTACACTATTCCATGTACGTCTATATGGTTGTCCAATGACAACTTAAATGTACTTAAAGTTGGCGAATCTATTACCGTTGTAGGCAAAGTATTCCATACCCTTACTCTCTGAGTAAAGAAACTACCTCTGACATCTGTCCTATATCTATCACCCCTCAATTTAAAGCTATGCCCCCTGATGCTCGCTGTCACCATATTTGGAAAAAGACTCTCCCTGTCCACCCTACCTAACCCTCTGATTATCTTATATGTCTCTATTAAATCATCTCTCAACATTCTTCTCTCCAATGAAAACAGCCTCAGGTCTCTCAGCTTTTCCTCATAAGACCTCCCCTCCATACCAGCAACATCCTAGTAAATCTCCTCTGCACCCATTCCAAAGCTTCCACATCCTTCTTATAATGCGGTGACCAGAACTGGTTCCAGTCAACTGGTTCCAGTTCTTTCGAATTAAGGGGTCGTCTGAAATGAATCAAAGGAAAACTTTTTTGGATTGAAGATCAAACAAAGTGTCCATGTTCCAAGAGCAGCTCACAACAATCTGTCAAATGGCACAGGAACACATAAACCTTCACAAACAACCAGGACAAAATGGACAAAAACGAATGCCAAGAACACAACATTCTGGACACCGAGATCTCTCTGCTCATCTACACTACCAAGAATCTTACCATTAGCCCAGTACTTTGCATTCTGGTTACTCCGACCAAAGTGAATCACCTCACACTTAGAACATAGAACATAGAAGAATACAGCGCAGTACAGGCCCTTCGGCCCTCGATGTTGCGCCGATCCAAGCCCACCTAACCTACACTATCCTCCATATGCCTATCCAATGCCCGCTTAAATGTCCATAATGAGGGAGAGTCCACCACTGCTACTGGCAGGGCATTCCATGAACTCACGACTTGCTGAGTAAAGAACCTACCCCTAACATCTGTCCTATACCTACCCCCCCTTTTGTGGGCGGCACGGTGGCACAGTGGTTAGCACTGTTGCCTCGCAGCGCCAGAGATCCGGGTTCAATTCCCGCCTCAGGTGACTGACTGTGTGGAGTTTGCACGTTCTCCCCGTGTCTGCGTGGGTTTCCTCCGGGTGCTCCGGTTTCCTCCCACAGTCC
>NC_057710.1:64035418-64041939 GCF_004010195.1 Chiloscyllium plagiosum
CTATATCCCGCTGTAACCTGCCATGTCCTTCCTCACTGTCTACAACTCCTCCTACTTTCGTATCATCCGCAAACTTGCTCACCCATCCTTCTACCCCCTCTTCCAGGTCATTTATAAAAATGACAAACAGCAATGGTCCCAAAACAGATCCTTGCGGAACACCGCTAGTGACGGCACTCCAAGATGAACCTTTGCCATCAACTACTACCCTCTGTCTTCTTCCAGCCAGCCAACTCCTAATCCAAACCTGTCCGCATTAAACTCCATTTGCTACCTCTCAGCTCAACTCTGCAGCTTATCTATGTCTCTCTGTAACCTACAACATCCTTCGTCACTATCCACAACTCCACCGACCTTAGTGTCGTCTGCAAATTTACTAACCGACCCTTCTGCGCCCTCATCCAGGTCATTTATAAAAATGACGAACAGCAGTGGACCCAACACCCACCCTTGTGGTACACTACTAGTAACTGGACTCCAGGATGAATATTTCCCATCAACCACCACCCTCTGTCTTCTTTCAGCAAGCCAATTACTGATCCAAACTGCTATATCTCCCACAATCCCATTCCTCCGCATTTTGTACAATAGCCTATTGTGGGGAACCTTCTCGAACACCTTGCTGAAATCCATATACACCACATTAACCAGTTTACTCGCATCTACCTATTTGGTAACCTTCTCAAAGAACTCTATAAGGTTTGTGAGGCACGACCTACCTTTCCCAAAACCATGCTGACTATCCCTAATCAAATAAGGTGATAATATAATCACCTATACAAGATGAATCATTGAAAGCATGGCTCACCCATAGTGGGTAATCAAAAGAATTGGGAATTATTTAATTGACATCCTAGATTTCCAGAAAAAAATCTGTTGTGTCATATCAATATGTTCAAGCAATACCGTTACCAGGAAGATAGTTAGCAAATGTAGGCATACCAGACAGTAAGAACAGTAGAGGGTGGACGTGATAATGAGAATGAAGCAGAAGGAGGTATAGACAATTCCCAAATTGATTCTCCTACCATATGATCAGTTGAACTATTAGGGAGGTTAAGCACCATACTTTCATATTTAGATGCAGAAGGACAAGAAGATATAATAAAGCTACTCAAAGAATTTAAAGCAGTCTGTAGGGACAAACCAAGGTGTGCTATTTTGGCCATTCAGGAGGTGGATGTAGGTGAGCCTTCTCCTATTTAACAGCTATTATTGTTTAGGTCTACAGGAACAAGCCAGTTGAAAACAGAAATCTGATACCAGTTAGAAAGCCATCTAATTAAACCTAGTTAAAGTGGCTGCAGTTCTCCTGTCATGTTAGTATCTAAGCTTGATGGTTCAACTAGATTATGTGTAGACTACAGAAAACCCAGTGTAAGAACAAAAGTAGATTCCTACAAAAACAGAAATTGCTGGAAAAACTCAGTAGGTCCGGCAGCATCTGTGTAGAGGAAACAGAGTTATGTTTCAGGCCCAGTGACCCTTCTTCAGAATATGCTGAGTTTTTCCAGAGATTGCTGTTTTTATTTCTGATTTCCAGCATCCACACTTGTTTTATTTTTTTAAACAATAGATTACTTCTTGATTCCTCATTTTAATTTATTAATTAATATGTTAATTGAGTTGGCACTTCCAGTTTCTTACTGGGATGTTCTTTTCAATGATGAATAATGCCATTTCAGCTCAAACGCATGGCTGACACATTTTGGAGACTGGTGACTCAAGTAATAGCCATTGTTTTAATTATGTAATTTATATCGATGGTGTATTGGTATGCAGCGACATTTGGCAGGACCATTAGAAATAATTAGAAGCACCATTTAGAAAATGACATTCAATTGATTTGGTTAGAAACCTTGCCAAATGCCAGTTTCCAAAAGATCACTAACCAACTTAGGATATACAGTAGGGCAAGGACAAATCCTGCCAAGAACTGCAAGAGTATATTAAATAAAAAACTGAAAGATCTGCAGATAGTAGAAATCTAAAACAAAAACAGATAATGCTGAAATATCTTAGCAGGTCTAGTAGCATAGAATCAAAAAATCCCTACAGTGTGGAGGCAGGTCGTTCTATCCAGTGAGTCCTCACCAACCAGACACACCCACCCCTACCCCATCCCTATAATCCTGCATTTCCCATAGTTAATCCACTTAGCCTGCACATCACTGGTCACTACAGGCAATTTAGCATGGCCAATCCAACTAATCTGCACATCTTTGGGCTGTGGGAGGAAACCGGAGCACCTGAAGGAAACCCACACAGACACAGGGAAAATGTACAAACTCTAGGCAGACGGTCATCCTTGTGTTGTGAGGCAACAGTGCTAACCACTGAGCTAGCATGCTGCACCTGTGGAGAGAAATTGGGTCCAGTGATCCTTCTTCAGAACCAATGGTAGTTAGGAATATAATGTTTTTTATACAGAAGACGGGGTGGGGTGGGTGAAAGAGTGTAAACGATGCGTGGAGATAGCATCAAGAGAGACAGAGAGAGAGAGAGAGAGAAAGAGAGAGAGAGAGAGAACAATTGGACTGACAAAGCAGTGGTTAAGGGTCAGTCTGCGGGAATGAATAGCTGGTAATAGAGATGATTAATAGCTAACAATGGGTTCTGTGTAGTAGCAGCTCATGTGATGACAAGGCCTGATGTGTGGGGCTTGGGGAAAGCACAGAGAAAGGAGCTCGAGCTCTAAAATTGTTGAAGTCAGCATTAAAGCCAGAAACATTCTCAGGTTTACTGCAGTGCTCCAGCGAATCTCAATGCAAGCTGGAAGAACAGAACTTCATTTTCCTCTTGGAGCTCCTACAACTGACTGGACTTGATATCGAGTTCGAACGTTTTAGGGCTTGAGCACCTTTCCCCAGGCTCCGCCCCTCCCACCCACCCCCCAACACACACAGACACACACACAGACACACACACACACAGACACGGTCTTGTCATCACATGTGCGGCTGCCACACTACCCCACTGTCAGCTACCAATAGTCCCTTATAAGCTATTCATTCCCCCAGAATGACCCTTAACCATTCCTTTGTCTGCTCAACTGTTTTCTCTCTCTTTAGGCTCTATCTCCACCTATCATTTATTCCCTGCAACTCCCATCGTCCCCTCTTCTGTATAAAAAAAAATCCAGTTCTGCCAGACCTGCTGAGAATTTTCCATTAATTTCTGTTTTTATGCCAAGTACTGGCTCTGGTGGACTAAAACTGAATGAGAAATGTTGATGTTTTTAGGAATGTGTAGCTTCTGTCAAAATGTATTCCAATCTTCATTACTATAGCTGCCCCACTAACAGATGTACCACCAAAGAGAGTCAGGGTATTGTGGTAAGGGAAGTGTTAAGCTGCTTTTGTGCTGCTGATAGCTATTTTGATCAATGAACCATTGTTACCCGCCTCTAATTTCACAAAATCTTTCAAGGTAGCACAAGATGCTAGTTTCATGGGTGTAGCAGCAATATTGTTGAGTCAGGTGAAGATGAGTCAGGCGTAGAAAAGCTATTTTCATGGAAAATTTTAAAAATTCATTCCCAGGATGTGGACGTTAGTTGATTAGCAAGCACCTATTGCCAATTCCAAGCTGCCTTTGAGTTTGTATAGAAAAGCAATTACAGATAGACTACTCTGCTATGTAATGGTCACACTGGCAAAGACATTGTACAATAAATTATAGTATAAGGAAAACATTGCCAGCAGACATAGATTAGGTTAACAGTGTTTACAGAAACTGAAACATAGTTCCTGCAATACCTTCTTTACCAACACTTCCCTGAGCAAAGCAAATTATCCTTGCTTTCTCTGGCAGGGATTCGGCATTGTACAGAAGAGGCTATACATTATTTATATGGCGGACCTAAGCTCACAGTCCACCTCCATCTAATGGTAAACATGAAAACGGGAAGCTCTTTTAAGCTCTGGGTTACTAGATTAATGCTGATTGTGTTGATCTGGAACTTCTACCTCAAAATATTTTATTGGAGCTGTTAATCATTTCCTTGTAAATATAACACCTCATTAAATATTCAAAATTTGAGGCAATCCTGTTCCTCTGGTCAGCTGCTTGAATAGGAACATCTTCACTAACACAAAGTTCAATTATATATAATTGTGGAATCAATGTGGAGGAGTGAGTTGGGGGAATGTGTTAACTTCAAAACCTAGGCATTGTGCCTTGGAAGGTAAAGCTGCTGTTCACGAAAGTTAGAGACAAAAATATCTGCAGGTGCTGGAATCCTGGATAGACAAGTAGGAGGTTGGAAGAACCCAGCAAGCCCGGCAGCATCAGGAGGTGGAGAAGTCAATGTTTCGGGTGTAACCCTTCTTCAGGAGTGGCCTCTTCTCCAATGACAAGCCCTGATGCTGAAGAGATCGGATGGTGTGGATCCTTCAGAACAAACCTACTGTCCTTGTTAAGGGAGAAAAGGACAAGCTCACAAAGATGCAATAGCCCATCAGTAAATGTCATCAATCGAAAATGTTCATATCAATGTGATAGCAAAGCTCCTGTTTTTGTGGTAGTGTTTTTTTGTGCTTTGAATATAGAGGTTTACAAAATTATGAGGGGCATGGACAGGATAAATAGACAAAGTATTTTCCCTGGGGAGTCCAGAACTAGAGAGCATAGGTTTAGGGTAAGAGGGGAAAGATATAAAAGAGACCTAAGGGCGACTTTTTCACGCAGAGAGTGGTACGTGTATGGAATGTGCTGCCAGAGGAAGTGGTGGAGGCTGGTACAATTGCAACATTTAAAAGGCATTTGGATGGATATATGAATAGGAAGGGCTTCAAGGGATATGGGCCGGGTGCTGGCAGGTGGGTCTAGATTGGGTTGGGGTATCTGGTCAGCATGGATGGGTTGGACGGAAGGGTCTGTTTCCATACATCTCTATGACTCTCTATGACTCTATGAATCGCTTTTTCAGATATGAGCTCTTGACAGAAGGTTGGTTTGGATATATACATTCCCAAGTGGTCCTGTAGCCGTAAATAAACCAAAGATAACAACGTGACTGTGCATATATAGGCACGATGAAGTGAACTCCCTTCTTCGGTCCTCTTGCTTAGCATTAGGAGTTTCATAATGTTACATTGAACCGAAGACTTGAGGTAATTCAGCCTGCGTAAGCTCTTTGAAACTAAGCAATTAGTCCCTGCATAATTCTGTTTTTTTTTGTCCATATTCCTGCAAATTTGTCTTTTCCAAGTATTTATCAAATTCATTTTTGAAAGTTATTGCTGAATCTGCTTCCAGCACATTTACAGGCAGTGCATTCTGGATGATAACTGACTGGATAAAAATATTCTCTTCAGTTCCCTTCATTGTTTATTACCAATTATCTTGAATCTGAGTGCTGTGGTTACCTACTAGACAGAATAATGTTTCCTCATCTACCTAATCAAACTCCTATTTACAAGTGTAATAATTCTGAGTGCAAAAGAGGATAGAAATGACTGTGTACATTGAACTCAAAACTGTCATGAAGGTAGATTATAATACACTGCATCAGGAAGCCAGAAAACTCATTAGGGAGATGAAATGGGATCAGTAGACGCGTCATTCGAAAGGTAATTTAATTGTACAAAATAGTGATTCGAAACCATTTTCCAAAAGGCAAGTCTGTCATCAGTCTTTGTCAAAGAGTTATGTCTAGACTGGTGCCATTTACTGGCAAGCCTTGAATCTTCCCCTAAAACTGAGAGGGAATATTTAAGTGGCTGGAGAGAAAAATCCACTGAATTAGTGTGTAACCATGAAATTGCAGTCATAGTTTACCTACCTCAAGTTAGATTGACTTGGAGTCTGATGGCTAAGTTAAAAGATCTTATTCCACCAAATTCACAGGTGCATGGAGAATCCACCTTTTGCCACTGAGTTAATGGTAGAAATCCACATGAAAAAAAGAAGCAGTTTGCGTTCATAATACTTTATCATATTCTCAGGATGCCCTAAAACATTAAGCAACATCAGATTCCATTGAATTGGTTATTGTTGCATGTCAACTTTACCTTGGAACCCATGTGCTCTTACTTCCTTGACAAGTTATTGATGAGCAACCTTGTCATTAGCTTTGCTAAACTCCATGCAGACCACACCAAGTGCATTAACCTCATCAACAAGGGAGGGATTCTGGGTAATCCAAGATGGAGGACGGGAAAATTTCTGGCTGTAACAGCTGCTCCTTTTTTGAGGTATTTTAGTGTTGGAGGTGATTTCCTCGAATTCCAGGAGCAGCAATTACTGTTTTATATGCTGTTGCATTGTTTTGGAACTTTGGAAAAAAAAAATCAAAACAACAGCAGTTTTAAAAGGGAGAAGAACAGACAAAGGAACACATGGTGAGGTCATTGCAGGAGAGAGAGAGAACCTGCACAGTTTCCACCTTTGCTGTTTGAATTCATGTATCGCTGGACATCGGAGTGCATCTGGGAAAATTAACAAACAGTGAAAGTCACAACTGATCTTGGAGGAACTGTTGGGCAAAATTCACAGCACAGAATCAGATAAGTTAATCA
>NC_057710.1:64043398-64045529 GCF_004010195.1 Chiloscyllium plagiosum
CAGGGATGGGCAGGACTGGCAGCTTAACATTCCAGGATACAAATGCAACACGAAGGATAGAGAGGGAGGCAAGGGGAACGGGGGTGGGGGGGCGGGGGTGGCATTTTTGATAAGAGATAGCATTACAGCTGTGCTGAGTGAGGATATTCCTGGAAATTCATCCAGGGAAGTTATTTGGGTGGAACTGAGAAATAAGAAAGGGATTATCACCTTATTGGGATTGTATTATAGACCCCCAAATTGTCAGAAGGAAATTGAGAAACAAACTTGGAAGGAGATCTCAGCTATCTGTAAGAATAATAGGGTAGTAATGATAGGGGATTTTAACTTTCCAAACATAGACTGGGACTGCAATAGTGTTAAGGGTTCAGATGGAGAGGTATTTGTTAGCGTGAACAAGACAATTTTCTGATTCTGATTCAGTATGTGGATGTACCTAGCAGAGAAGGTGCAAAACTTGACTTACTCTTGGGAAATAAGGCAGGGCAGGTGACTGAGGTGTCAGTGGGGGAACACTTTGGGGCCAGCGACCATAATTCTATTAGATTTAAAATAATGATGGAAAAGAATACGCCAGATCTAGAAGTTAAAGTTCTAAATTGGTGAAAGGCCAATTTTGACAGTATTAGGCAAGAACATTTGAAAGCTGATTGGAGGCAGATGTTCGCAGGTAATGGGACGGCTGGAAAATGGGAAGGCTCCAGAAATGAGATAACGAGAATCCAGAGAAAGTATATTCCTGTTAGGGTGAAAGGAAAGGCTGGTAGGTATAGGCAATGCTGGATGACTAAAGAAATTGTGGGTTTGGTTAAGAAAAAGAAGGAAACATATTTAAGGTATAGACAGGATAGATTGAGTGAATCCTTAGAAGAGTATAAAGGTAATAGGAATATACTTAAGAAGGAAATCAGGAGGGCAAAACAGGAACGTGAGATAGCTTGGCAAATAGAATTAAGGAGAATCCAAAGAGTTTTTACAAATACATTAAGGACAAAAGGGTAACTAGGGAAAGAATAGGGTCCCTCAAAGATCAGCAAGGCAGCCTTTGTGTGGAGCCTCAGAAAATGGGGGAGATACTACATGAGTATTTTGCATCAGTATTTGCTGTGGAAAAGCCAATTTTGATGGTATCAGGCAAGATCTTTTGAAAGATATAGACTGTAGGGAAATAGATGGTTACATCTTGCAAAATGTCCATATTACAGAGGAGGAAGTGCTGGATGTCTTGAAATGGATAAAGTTGGATAAACCCCCAGGACCTGATCAGGTGTACCCTAGAATTCTGTGGGAAGCTAGAGAAGTGATTGCTGGGCCTCTTGCTGAGATATTTGTATCATCGATAATCACAGATGAGGTGCTGGAAGACTGGAGGTTGGCAAGCGTGGTGCCACTGTTTAAGAAGGGTGGTAAAGACAAGCCAGGAACTATAGACCAGTGAGCGTGATGTCAGTGGTGGGAAAGTTGTTAGAGGGAATCCTGAGGGACAGGATGCACATGTATTTGGAAAGGCAAAGACTGATTTGGGATAGTCAACATGGCTTTGTGCATGGGAAATCATGTCTCTCAAACATGATTGAGTTTTTTGAGAAGTAACAAAGAGGATTGATGAGGGCAGAGTGGTAGATGTGATCTATTCGACAAAGTTCCCCATGGGAGACTGATTAGCAAGGTTAGACCTCATGGAATACAGGGAGAACTAGCCATTTGGATACAGAATTGGCTCAAAGATAGAAGACAGAGGGTGGTGGTGGGGGGTTGTTTTTCAGACTGGAGGCCTGTGACCAGTGTAGTGCCACAAGGATCGGTGCTGGGTCCTCTACCTTTCATCATTTACATATATGATTTGGATGCGAGCATAAGAGGTACAGTTAGTAAGTTTGCAGATGACACCAAACTTGGAGGTGTATTGGACAGTGAAGAGGGTTACCACAGATTACAACAGGATCTTGATCAGATGGGCCAATAGGCTGAGAAGTGGTAGATGGAGTTTAATTCAAATATATGCGAGGTGCTGCATTTTGGGAAAGCAAATCTTAGCAGGACTTAGACACTTAATGGTAAGGTTCTAGGGAGTGTTGCTGAACAAAGAGACCTTGGAGTGCAGGTTCATAGCTCCTTGAAAGTGGAGTTG
>NC_057710.1:64045563-64056748 GCF_004010195.1 Chiloscyllium plagiosum
ATGGAGAGGGTAAATAGGCAAAGTCTTTTCCCTGGTGTGGGGGTGTCCAGAAATAGAAGGCATAGATTTAGGGTGAGAGGGGAAAGATACAAAAGAGATCTAAGGGGTAACCTTTTCACACAGATGGTGGTACGGTTATGGAATGAGCTGCCAGAGGAAGTGGTGGAAGCTAGTACAATTACAACATTTAAAAGACATTTGGATGGGTATATGAATGGGAAGGGTTTGGAGGGATACGGGTCAGGTGCTGGCAGGTGGGACTAGATTGGGTTGGGATATCTCTCAGATGGACGGGTTGGACCGAAGGATCTGTTTCCATGCTGTACATCTCTATGACTCTATGACTCTAACACAACTAGTTACCTCCTCAGAAATATTCAGCCAAGTTAGTTGAA
This sequence comes from Chiloscyllium plagiosum, assembly GCF_004010195.1. Classification (NCBI taxonomy): domain Eukaryota; kingdom Metazoa; phylum Chordata; class Chondrichthyes; order Orectolobiformes; family Hemiscylliidae; genus Chiloscyllium; species Chiloscyllium plagiosum. Next base: position 64,045,959 of record NC_057710.1, read on the forward strand.
TGTGAAAGTCCCTTAACAAACCTATGCTAACTATCCCTAATCAACCTCTGAGTACTTTCCAATATCTTCTCTACTAGCAAGGTGAGACTGACAGACTGACGCCTCACCTATGGCAATAGAGATTTAAAACTTCTGCTACGACCCTTCATAGCCCCTCTCTCTATCTCTATTAGTTTGTTCTGATATTTCACAGTCATCCATCATGATGTCTTTACCTGCTTCATCCATTTCCCTTGTGAATCCCGATGAGATATTCGTGGAGGACTGGCCTCATGTCTTCTCGGTCCATGCATAGACTAATTCGATGGTCCCTAATTGGCCCCAGACTTTCCCTCGTAATTCTCTTGCCCTTCTTTGGGTTTGACTTTATTCTACCCACTAATGCTTTCTCATGCATTCTCTTACTGCTCCTTTGACTCTCATTGTTGTTCTCCCTAGTTCTACGGAGGTCCATCACCAGTCTATCTGCTTTGGGGATCTCTCTACTCTTGCTGCTCCTTCACCTCACTGCCACTGCTCTTGAGTCCTTGTAGGTCCACAGGTCTGTCTGCTTCTGTTTCACATCTCCTGATCATCTACCTTGGGCAGTACAGCATCTATTCATTGTTATGCTGAAGTGTCATTTTAATTTATGATTTCAAAGGAAGCTGAACAAGGATTCTTAATAGTGAAAAACACATATGTTGTATAGAAGGTAGAGACTTTTAAACTATTCTTGGAGAAGAAATTATTTTGTGTCTTAGTTTTAAAAGAGTATCCCCTCTTTCTGTGACTATGTCCCCTAGTTTGAGAATCTCTCAGTATCGGAAACATCCTCTCAACATGGAACATAAAAGCAAAACACTGCAGATCCTGGAAATCTGAAGCAAATAGACTGGCTGTCCTTCAGAACATTCAGATACAAAATGTCTACTCTGTTTTCCCCTCCACAGTTTCTAAAGGTGTGGTGCTAGAAACGCACAGCCGGTCAGGCAGCATCCGAGGAGCAGAAGAGTCAACTTTTCGAGCATGAGTTCTTCATACCTGATCAGGAACTTATTTTAAATAATATTCTGCCTTTTGATTATTCCTGCTAGAGTGCATGATTCACACATTCTGACATTAAACTCCATCTAACAGGCTTTTTTACCCACTCATTCAGCCCGTCTACATCCCCTTACAAATTCCGTATGTCCTCATCACAAACCACCCTCCCATCAATGTTTGTATCAATAAATTTGAATATGTTACACTCTGCCTCCTCTGTAAGTCATTCAAATTGATAGTAAATAATTGAGGCCTTAGGATTGATCATGTGACACTCCATGTATTACATCTTTCCAAGCTGAAAAAGAGCTATTAGTCTTGACTGTCTGTCATCTGTGTGTTAACCAATCCTCATTCCAAGCTAATAGATTACCCTAATAACATGAGCTGCTACCTTGCGCAATAACCTTTTGTGTGGCAGCTTATTGAATGCCTTCTGAAAATAAAGAGAAGCCGGAAGAATATAAAGGTCCATGAAATATAGAGATATGATGATAATGTTCAAGACAATGGGAGGTTAGAGTGGAACATGAATGCTAGTGTAGACTGTTTGAGCTAAATAGGCTGTCTCTTTGCTATGTATTTAATCATATTCTGTACAATATTGCATTGAATGGTGCTGTGCTGGCAATTTTCAGCTAGCGTTTCATAAACTGGTTTACAGTTGTTGAAAGACAGAGTCTCCAGAATGAATATAATCTGTAAACAAAATTTGACAGCCTATATCTGTTTTTATCACCTTATTACCCCTTTCAAATTGGCTCTAGCCAAGGTTTACAGCTGGATGTGTATTGGCCTTTTTATGCTAAAGCCTTAACAACTTGGATCATTAAGATTTGTGCAAATATTTTGGAGACCAGGAATACAAATGGCATAATTTCAGGCAAGCCATTCAGGCAAGGGTAATATCCGACATGGAAACTAAATTTTGCAACAGAATGAAAGGGTTACATGATATTGATTAGTCACTTGTTTTAATGAAGATTAATCAAATCAACACCTTTCATGTGAGGTGTGTTGTATTGAACTGTTGTAAATAAAACTCCTAATGCTGGGTAAAAGGTGCACTTGTCGATGTCCTCAGTCAGGTGCTTTATCATAACAGAGTCATTAAAATTGTCATATACAACAGCTAACGGGCTGCACTCTCTAATTTGCTTGGAGAATGTCTTACTCAGAGTTGCTCACTGACACAGTTTGACTTACGCCAGGGCCACTCAGCTCCTGACCTGATTATAGCCTTGTTTCAAAAATGGACAAAAGAGCTGAATTCCAGAGATGAAGTGAAAGTAACAGCCCTTGACATCGAGACTACATTTGACCAACTGTGTCATCAGGACCCCTAGCAAAACTAGAATCAATGGTATCAGGGCAAATTCTTTGTGAGTTGGAGTGATACCTGGTACATAGGAAGATGGTTGTAGTGATTGGAGCTCCAGGACATCTTTGCAGGAGTTCCTCAGGGGTAATGTCTTAGGCCCAACCATCTTCAGTTGCTTCATCAATGATCTTCACTCCACCATAAGGTCAGAAGTGGAGATGTTCACTGATGATTGTGCAATGATCAATGCTATTCATGACTCCTCAGATACTGAAGCAGTCCATGTTCAAATGCAACAAGATCTGGACAATATCCAGGCATGGGCTGACAAGTGGCAAGTAACACTCATACTTCAAGAAATGTTAGGTAATGATCAACTCCAATAAGAGTCAATCAATCACTGCCCCTTGACATTCAATGGTGTTTTCATCACAGAATTCTCCAGTTTCAACATCCTGGAGGTTACCATTGACCAGAAAGTCAATTGGATTTGAAGTAAAATCACAGTGGCTACAAAAGCAGGTCAGAGGTGAGGAATACTGCAGCAAGTAACTCATCTCCCGACTCCCCAAAGCCTTTCTACCATCTCCAAGTGAAAAGTCAAGAGTGTTTTGGAATACTCCCTACTTGCCTAAATGAAGTCAGCTCCAGCAACACTCAAGAAATTTGCCAACAAAGCAGCCCACTTGATTGGCACCACATCCATAAACACCTACTCTTGCCACTACCAGCACTCAGTAGCAGCAGTGTATAGTATCTACAAGATGCAGTGGAAACATTTACCAAAGATGTTTAGACAGCACCTTGCAAACGCATGACCACTTTCATCTAGAAGGAAGAGGGCAGTAGATACATGGGAACACCACCACCAGTAAGTTCACCTCCAAGCTACTCATTATCCTGAATTGGAAATATATCTATTCCTTTGTTGTCGCTGGTTCACAATCCTGGAATTCCCTCCTTAAGAGCACTGTGGTTCAATCTGCAACACGTGGACTGCAGCAGTTCAAGATGGCAATTCACAACCACCTTCTCAAAAGCAACTAGAGGAGGGAAATAGGTACTGGTCACCCAGTGAAGCCCATGTCCCACGAGTCAATTAAAATAAAACATAGCATGATGACAAAAGATGATTCCACAGCAAAAAAACTTATCAAAGTTGGAAGCAGTGAATTGCAATTACATATTAAACCTTTTTTTTAAATTATGCCTGACATTATGTCTGACATTATTGCTGATATAGGAAAGATGCTGAAATACATGCTTGCTGAGGCCAAGCATTGGATCAGTGTGGAGAAAGTGAGGTCTGCAGATGCTGGAGATCAGAGATGGAAATGTGTTGCTGGAAAAGCGCAGCAGGTCAGGCAGCATCTAGGGAACAGGAGAATCGACGTTTCGGGCATTCCTGAAGAAGGGCTAATGCCCGAAACGTCGATTCTCCTGTTCTCTAGATGCTGCCTGACCTGCTGCGCTTTTCCAGCAACACATTTCCATCATTGGATCAGTGTGCCTGGTTAGTGATCAGAATCGAGCAGTGAACTATCAGGCTGAAGTTTCACCCCCATTCACGCTGACAGAATCAGAAAATTTACTGATTCTGTAAACATGAATCAGGAGAAGTTTCCCAAATGATTGGATTTTACTTCTGGCTGGGGCAAGCATTTTGTAGATCTGACTCAAATGTAGAGATAAAGATGTAGTTTCCCCAGAAATATATAAGGCAGGGTTGGGTGCCAAAACAGGTGGTTCTAATAAAAACAAAACAACAAATGGCTTTCTAGCCTTCATATCCACCTCACTGCTCACACACTTCATATGCCATACCCTCACACCCAAACCCCCATGACCTTTATGCCCTCGATGCTAACCTATGCTCCTTCATCCACTCCCCGGTCCTCATTATTCTATATGACATCTTAATTTCAATTCATGTCATCACATGACCCGTGAACACATCCCAATAGGCCTTTATAGTTCCTGTTCCAATTTGGTGGTCTTTCATTTGAACCCACGCTATCACTCAAAATTTATGATTGCAGGCCCCCACTGTGATAATAATAGGATGAGGACACAGTCAAACAGCACTAATTTTTTGATGATAACCCTAAATATTCATAGAGTAGTTATCTATTGAAATTGCAAGTATTAATTTTATTTCAACAAACAGTCAGCAATTTGGTACGCCCAACATTTAAAGAGCTGGAGATTCGAAGAAACTTTTATCTCATCTCACTGGTGTAATGTCCTGGAAATCAAGGCCTGCTAGTCCCAGAGTCATCACCAAAGCTACAAAATTTTATCAAATGATGAAGTGCTCCCAATGTATCTGCCCCATCTACTCAGATTAACTTCTGCTGCCGACTCAGCTGATGGATCAGCGCTCTTGATCGAACACTACATAGAGGAAGCATTGTGGGTAGCGAGGGCACAGATATTCTTCAAGGAGGTCTTCAATTTCTATTAACAAGAGTTGATTGGCAGCAGACTAAAGTCCCCCATTGAGCCAATAGAATCATGAGGGACAAAACTGCTAAACTGGGTGACCACAGGTGATAAAGGAAGTAACAGGAGAGAAAAACATACTTCACCTCACTCTGTCCAATCTGCCTGACACAAATGCATCTGTCCATGACAGTATCAGTCAGAGTCACTACATAACAGTCCTTGTGGAGACAAAGTCCCATTGTGTTGTGTTATCTTTGATAAACAAGATACATTTCAAATAATTCAAACAACTCAAGGCTGAGCATCCAGGAGGTTCTGTAGACCATCAGTAGAAGCGGAATTGTACTCCAACACAATTCACAATCTCACAGCCCAGCACCTCCCCACTCTACCATTGCCATCAAGCCAAAGTTTGATTAAGAGTGCAGGAGCATGCAAGAAGCAACACTATATGTACCTGCAACTGTGCTCTCAACCAGTTGAAAGTAAAAACAATACTGTTTGTGTGCGAAGCACCATAAGGAACAAGTAATAGAGCAATTTGTTTCCACAATCAAGGGATCAGATCTAAACTCTGTAGTCCTACCACATTCCAATGTGGATGGTGGTGGACAACTTTCAAAAGCTGATTGGGGGCAGATGTTCAGAGGTTAAGGGGCAGTTGGAAAAGGAGAAGCCTTCAGAAATGAGATAATGAGAGTCAAGAGACAATATATTTCTGTCAGGGTGAAAAGAAAGGGTGGTAGGTGTAGGGAATGCTGGCTGACTGGAGAAATTAAGGGTTTGGTTAAGAAAAAGAAGGAAGCGTATGTCAGGTGTAGACAGGATAGATCGAGAGAATCCTTAGAAAAGTATCAAGGCAGTGGGAGTATACTTAAGAGGGAAATCAATAGGGCAAAAAGGAGACATGAGAGAGCTTTGGCAAATAAGGTTAAGGAGAATCCAAAGGGTTTTTGCAAATACATTAGGGATGAAAGGGTAACTAGGGAGAGAAGAGGGACCCTCAAAAGATCAGCAAGGCAGCCTATGTGTGGTGCCACAGGACATGGGGGAAATACTAAACAGGCATTTTGCATCAGTGTTTACTGTGGAAAAGCACGTGGAAGATATAGAATGTCGGGAAATAGATGGTGACATCTTGAAAAATGTCCATATTACAGAGGAAGAAGTGCTGAATGTCTTGAAAAGCATAAAGGTAGAATAATACCTCGGACCTGTTCAGGTGTACCCTAGAATTCTGTAGTAGCTAGGGAAGTGATTGCTGGGCCTCTAACTGAGATATTTGTATCATCGATAGTCACAGGTGAGGTGCCAGAAGACTGGAGGTTGGTTAAGGTAGTGCCACTATTTAAGAAACATAGTAAGGACAAGCCAGGGAACTGTAGATCAGTGAGCCTGACATCATTTTTGGGCAAGTTGTTGGAGGGAATCCCAAGGGACAGGATTTGGAAAGGCAAGAACTGATTAGAAATAGTCAACATGGCTTTGTGCGTGGGAAATCATGTCTCACAAACTTGATTAAGTTTTTTGAAGAAGTAGCAAGGAAGATTGATGAGGGCAGAGTGGTGGATGTGATCTATATGAACTTCAGTAAGGTGCTCAACAAGGTTCCCCTGGGAGACTGATTATTAAAGTTAAATCTCATGGAATACAAGGAGAACTAACCATTTGGATACAAAACTGGCTCAAAGGTAGAAGACAGAGGGTGGTGGTTTGTTTTTCAGACTGGACGCCTGTGACCAGTGGAGTGACACAAGGATCGGTGCTGGGACCCTACTTTTTGTCATTTAAATAAATAATTTGGATGTGAGCATAAGAAGTATAGTTAGTAATTTTGCAGATTACACCAAAATTGGAGGTGTAGTGGACAGCGAAGAAGATTACCTCATATTACAACATGATCTTGATCAGATGGGTCAATGGGCTGAGGAGTGGAAGATGGAGTTTACTTTAGAATAATGTGAGGTGCTGCATTTTGGGAAAGCAAATCTTAGCAGGACCTATACACATAATGGTAAGGTCCTAGGGAGTGTTGCTGAACCAAGAGACCTTGGAGTGCAGGTTCATAGCTCCTTGAAAGTGGAGTCGCAGGTAGATCGGATAGTGAAGAAGGCGTTTGATATGCTTTCCTTTATTGGTCAGAGTATTGAGCACAGGAATTGGGAGGTTATGTTGCAGCTGTACAGGACATTGGCAGGCCACTTTTGGAATATTGCGTGCAATTCTGGTCTCCTTCGTAACGGAAGGATGTTGTGAAACTTGAAAGGGTTCAGAAAAGATTTACAAGAATGTTGCCAGGGTTGGAGAATTTGAGCTATCGGGAGAGGCTGAATATGCTGGGGATGTTTTCCCTGGAGCGTTGGAGGCTGAGTGGTAACCTTATAGAGGTTTACAAAATTAATGAGGGGCATGGGTAGGTTAAATAGACAAAGTCTTTTCCCTGGGGTCGGGGAGTCCAGAACTAGAGGGCATAGGTTTAGGGTGAGAGTGGAAAGATATAAAAGAGACTTAAGGTGCAACTTTTTCACACAGAGTATGGTGCATTTATGGAATAAGATGCCAGAGGTAGTGGTGGAGGCTGGTGCAATTGTAACATTTAAAAGACATCTGAATGGGTATATGAATAGGAAGGGTTTGGAGGGATATGGGCCAAGTGCTGGCAAATGGGACTAGATTAAGTGAGGACATTTGTTGGCATGGACAAGTTGGACCGAAGGGTCTGTTTCCATGCTGCATATCTCTATGACTCTATGACTTTACAACTCCCGGGAGAATAATGCTTCACAAATATCCCCATCCAAAACATTGGGACAGCCCAGCATGTCTGTGCAAAAAACAAGGCTGAAATATTATCAACAATCTCCAGCCAGAAGCCCAAAATGAATGATTCATCTCAGACTCTGCTGGAGCTGCCCAGCATCACAGATGCCAGTCTTCAACTAATTTGATTCACTCCATGTGATATCAAGAAATGGTTGGAAGCACTGAATACTGCAAAGATTATAGTCCTTGCCAATATTTCAGAAATAGTACTGAAAACTTGTGAAAATTATAATAAATGGTGGAGCAGGTTCAAAGGGCCAGTGTCCTACTCCTGATGTTTTTGTTTCCTATGTTTCAGAAGCTGCCCTGTGCCACACTGCATTAGTTCAAGAAGGCAGCTCACTACCTTCTCAATGGCAATCCAGCACAGTCTATAAATGCTGGCCCAGCAGCGATACCCATATGTCTTGTGCGAACAAAAGAAAACAGCTCCAGTGAAACTATACCATTATATCTACATAACAAAGTGGAAAATTGCAGTTAAGCCCTGTACACAAAAAGCAGGGCATATCCAACATGCCAATTACTATCTTATCAGTCTATTCTCGATCATCAGTTAAGTGATGGAAGGAGCACTTGCACTCTCAAGGAGCACTTGCTCAGCCACTGCTCAGTAATGCTCAGTTTGAGTTCTGTCAGGGCCACTTAGCTCGTGACTTCATTGCAGTCTTCATTCAAGCATGGACCCCAGAGAGTGCCTGCTCATTTGACCAAGTGTGGCATCAAGGAGCCTGAACAAAATTTGAGCCAATAAGAATATGGAGGGAAATTCTCCACTAATTAGAGTCATACTGAGCATAACGGAAGGTTATTGTGGTTGTGGGAGGTCAGTCAGCTCTGCAGGAGTGTATCAGGGTAGTGTCCTAGCTCCAAACATCTTCAGCTATTTCATTAATGACCTTCCCACCATCATAAGGTCAGAAAGCGGATGTTCATTGATGATCACACAACGTTCAGCACCATTTGAGACTCCTCAGATACTGAAGCAAGTTATGTCCAATATACAACATTGAAAAAATAAAGAGCAATTTTGCTGCAATGAAGTTTAAACTTAGTCAGAACTGAAATGTTTATTTCTACACAGCTTGTAGAGATTCCAGAATACATATAACTACCCTTAAAGCACACTTTTGTAGCACAGACAGCAAAGAGCCACTTTAGAAGACGTTTTAGAAACATAGTAATAAAGGTCTCATAGAATCGCTACAGTGTGGAAACAGACCCTTCAGCCCAAGAAGTCCATACTGACCCTCTGACGTGTAACCCACCCAGATGGTCTCGATGAGAGGAAAAAGCCCTTTGGCCCACTGCATCTGCTGTAGTCCAAAATAACCACTGAACTATTCTGTTCTTATTTTCCAGCACTTGACCCATTGCCTTGTATGCCATGGCAATGCAAGTGCACATTTTATTTATTATTTACACATGGGACATTGGCATTGCTAGCTTGGCCAGCATTTATTGTCAAAAGCAAGTTGCTCTTGAGAAGGTAGTGGTGAGCTGCCTTTTTGAACTGCTTCAGTCCACGTGCTGTGGGTTGACCCACAATGCCCTAAAGGAGGGAATTCTAGGATTTTGTTGTTAAGACTTAACAACAATCTAGGTTTGTTCAAAATAACATTTCAGTTGCATGACACTGTAATATTTTGCTATAAGTTCTGTGTTTTATGATCTTATGCTCCACTACCACCTGATGAAGGAGCAGTGCTCTGAAAGCCAGTCCTTCCAAATAAACCTGTTGGACTATAGCCTGGTGTTGCATGATTTTTAACTTTGTCCACCCCAGTCCAATGCCGGCTCCTCCACATCATTCCTGCATGGTGCGAAACTTCTTGAGTGTTGTTGGAGCTGCACCCATCCAGACAAATGGGGAGTATTCCATCACTCTCCTGACTGTGTCTTGTAGATGGTGGTCAGGTTTAGGAAGTCAGGAGGTGAGTTACTTGCCGCAGTATTCCGAGCTTCTGACCTGCTCTTGTGACCACTTCATTTATTTGGTGAGTCCAGTGAATTTCTGGTCAATGGTAACCCCATGGATGTTGATAATAGGGGATTCAGTGATGGTAACATCAGTGACTGACAAGGGGATGGTGGTTAGATTGTCTCTCATTGGAGATAGATTTTGCCTGGCATTTGTGTGGCATGAATGTTACTGTCCATTTTTTAGCCCAAGCCTGAAAATTGTCCACATCTTGTTGCATTTGAACATGGACTGCTTACAGTATATGAGGAGTCAAGTGTTGGGGCTTACTATTGTGCATTCATCAGCCAACATCCCTACCTCTGACCATATGATGGATGGAAGGTCATTGATGAAGCAGCTGAAGATGGATGGGTCTCGGACACTGTCTTGAGAACCTGCTGCAGAGATGTCCTGGAGCTGAGATGACTGACCTCCAAAAACCACAACCATCTTCTTATGTGTCATATATGACTCCAACCAACAGAGAGTTTATCCCTTGGTCTCACCGATTTTGTTGGGGCTCCTGATGTCATATTTGATCAAGTTCAGTCTTGATGTCAGGGATTGTCACTCTCACCACATCTCTGGAATTCTGCTCTTCTGTCCATGTTTGAATCAAGGCTTTAATGAGGTCAGGAGCTAATGGAACCCAAATTGGACAACACTCAGCAGTTTATTGCTGACAAGGTGCTGCTTGATAGCATTATTGTTGACAACTTTTGTCACTTTACTGATGATTGAGTGTAGACTGATGGGGTGATAATTAGTTGAGTTATCCTGCTTTTTTGTGTATAGGACATACCTGGGCAGTTTTCCACATTGTGAGGTAACCTTTTATCCTTAATGTACATGTGAAATAACCTAGGACTTCTAATTTAAGTGCCATTATTCTTTTGTGCCCCCTTTAAGACCATAAGATCATAAGACATTCAGTAAGGCCATTCAGCCCATCGAGTCCACTCCGCCATTTAAACATGGCTAATGGGCATTTCAACTCCACTTACCAGCATTCTCCCCGTAGCCCTTAATTCCTTGCGATTTCAAGAATTTATCAATCTCTGCCTTGAAGCCATTTAGCATCCCGGCCTCCACTGCACTCTGCAGCAATGAATTCCACAGGCCCACCACTCTCTGGCTGAAGAAATGTCTCCGCATTTCTGTTCTGAATTTACCCCCTCTAATTCTAAGGCTGTGCCCACGGGTCCTAGTCTC
>NC_057710.1:64056965-64059528 GCF_004010195.1 Chiloscyllium plagiosum
AAATTTTCTCACCGTTTAGAAAGTAGTCCATGTTGTATTCTTTTTTCCAAAGTGTAAGACCTCACATTTGCTCACGTTGAATTTCATCAGCCATTTCCTGGACCACTCTCCCAATCTGTCTAGATCCTTCTGCAGCCTCCCCACTTCCTCAGTACTACCTGCCTGTCCACCTAACTTCGTATCATCAGCAAACTTCGCTAGAATGCCCCCAGTCCCTTCATCCAGATAATTAATATATAACAGCTGCGGCCCCAACACTGAACTCTGCAGGACACTGCTTGTCACCGGCTGCCATTCCGAAAAAGAATCTTTTATCCCAACTCTCTGCCTTCTGTCAGACAGCCAACCCTTTGTACTGTCCTAGTTAACTTTTTAAGTTTCCCGCTACATTTTGCACACTCTGCGTTTTTGAGTCTTCAGTGTCTGCCATAAACCTTTGTTTTTCTCTAATTCCAGTCCTATATATCCCTCAATATTGAGGGTTCACGGGATTTGTTGGGCCCATCTTTTGTCTCTATTGAAACATGTTCACCTTTGTTTATTGGCTTGTTTTCACTTGGTTTATTGTCTTTTCCTATTGTTTAATGCTTTGTAATTCACCAAAATAAAGGTTTTCTGGAAGTGCTATTGGAAGTAGGCACAAAGCTAATTTTGATTTTTATTTTCTGCTGAATCAGTAAAATATTTCTGTAATTAATGACAACTCGAATTCATACTAACAGCCACACATTCTGTACAAAATCTGAAACTACAATAAAATTGTTTGACGTATGCAGATAAATTCACTTAAATGTCACATATCTCTTTATGGTAATTTCAATGTTTAATCTTCTTTGTAATTATTATTTGCTGACTGTGTATCATATTTTTAGCCTTTAAATAAATATAGAGGAAACGCAAAACACATCTCTCAAAAGGTGCTTCATCTGCTGTTTGCAGGAAGCTGGTACCTCTGAGAGGGGTGATTAATTGTTGCAGCAATGTTGTTGTGCTTGCATTTTTTGGAGCATTCTGGGTCACAATGCAAGGAGGACAGGCATATTTGTGTGGTGCTGTTAAATAAAAAAAGCTAGTTAGTGTCAGAAAACTGGGTGTGGTGCACAGAAAAGACTGAGCAGCCTAGAATAATTTGGAGGAGCCGGAGTTAGACTGGGGTGGACAAAGTTAAAAATCATACAACACCAGGTTATAGTCCAACAGGTTTATTTGGAAGCATGAGCTATCATTTGGTTGTGATGAAGAACCACCTGATGAAGAAGCTGCGCTTCGAAAGCTAGTGCTTCCAAATGAACCTGTTGGACTATAACCTGGTGCTGTGTGATTTTTAATTTAGCTTAGAATAACTCAGCTTTGTGAGAGGTAGATGGAGACAGGCATTACAAACATGGTATGAATGTTACTTGCCACTTATCAGCCAAAACTTGGATATTGTCCAAGTCTTGTTGCATTTGGACTCAACTTACTTCAGTATCTGAGGTGTTGGGAATGGTGTTGAACTTTGCGTGATCATCAATGAACAACCCCACTTCTGACTGTTTGCTGGGACAGAGGTCACTGATGAAGTAGCTGAAGATGGTTGAGCCCAGGGAACTGTCCTGAGGAACTCTTCAGGTCTCTGGTGCTGTGAGGCAGCAGTGCTAACCACTGTGCCACCGTGCCGCCCTCAACTCTTAAGGAACTCTTACAGATATAGTCTGGAATTTTTGGAATTAAGTCCAATCTTCAAGATGTAGTCAGTGACAAGTGAATCATTTTTGGATCTGATTGCAGTCATTAAAAGTTGCCATGAAGCAGTTGAATTTTTGCAGTTGAGTTTGAATTGCGCAATTGTCTTTTTAAACAATGCAACATAAGAGGCAGAAGAATGGCACCTTAGATATAGGGTCAGAACTAGAAAGAATAGTTCAGGTCTAAATTGTTGAGTTTCCAGGTGGAAGATCATGACTATGAAATATCAGCAATATAATTGAGGAAGGCAAAATGACTGTGAATTCAATTCAGTGACTGTCTGGAATGTCACACCTGAAAAATGTTATAGAAGTTTCAAAAGGATGGACTTAAAAGGAGAAAATGCACTACGAACTGAAGTATAATCTTCTGCAAGTTATATTTTGCTTTGAGCATGACAGAAGAAAAGACAGGCATTTTATCAAACACAGAGTCTGATGGAGAAAGGCATTTTATCAAACACAGAGTCTGATGGAGAACATAGAACATAGAACAACACAGCACAGAACAGGCCCTTCGGCTCACGATGTTGTGCCGAACATTTGTCCTAGCTTAAGCACCCATCCATGTACCTATCCAATTGCCGCTTAAAGGTCACCAAAGATTCTGACTCTACCACTCCCACAGGCAGCGCATTCCATGCCCACACCACTCTCTGGGTAAAGAACCCACCCCTGACATCTCCCCTATACCTTCCACCCTTCACCTTAAATTTATGTCCAATTGTAACACTCTGTTGCACCCGAAGAAAAAGTTTCTGACTGTCGACTCAATCTATTCCTCTGATCATCTCATAAACCTCTATCAAGTCACCCCTCATCCTTCACCGTTCCAA
>NC_057710.1:64062780-64063789 GCF_004010195.1 Chiloscyllium plagiosum
TCCCCCTCGAACTGCCTTTCTGCAGCCATTATACCATTTCTAATTAGCAACGCCACCCCCCCTCCCTCATTTTTACCACCCTCCCTAATCTTACTGAAACATCTGTAACCAGAAACCTCCAATAATCATTCCTGTCCCTCTTCTATCCACGTTTCCGTGATGACCACAACGTAGTCCCAGGTACCGATCCACGCCTTACGTTCACCCACCTTATTTCTGATACTCCTTGCATTAAAGTATACACACTTGAACCCATCTCTGTGTCTGCAAGTATTCCCTGTCATTGCTACCTTCTCCACAGCCTCCCTACATTCTTGGACATCCTGACAAACAGCTAACCTACTTGCTGGACTACAAGTCCGGATCCCATACCCCTGCCAAATTAGTTTAAACTCCCCCGAAGAGTGTTAGCAAACCTACCTCCCAGGATATTGGTACCCTTCTGGTTCAGATGCAACCCGTTCTGCTTGTACAGGTCCCACCTTCCCCAGAATGCAGTCCAATTGTCCAAATACCTGAAGCCCTCCCTCCTACACCATCCTTGCAGCCACGTGTTCAACTGCACTCTCTCCCTATTCCTTGCCTCACTGTCACCTGGCACCGGCAACAACCCAGAGATGACGATGCTGTCCGTCCTAGCTTTTAGCTTCCAGCCTAACTCCCTGAGCTCCTGAATGACCTCCCCATCCCTCTTCCTACCTATGTTGTTGGTGCCAACGTGCACCACTGGCTGCACACCCTCCCCCTTAAGGATTCTGAAGACACGGTCCGAGACGTCTCGGACCCTGGTACCTGGGAAGCAACAAACCATCCTAGAGTCTCGCCCATGTCCACAGAACCGCCTGTCCGTCCCTCTAACTATAGAGTCTCCTATAACTAGCACTCTCCTTCTCTCTCCCTTTCCCTTCTGAGCCTCAGAGCCGGACCTCGTGCCAGAGACCTGGTCACTGCAGATTACCCCTGCTAGGCCTTCCCCCCCAACAGTATCCAAAGCGGTATACTTATTGTT
>NC_057710.1:64063886-64071355 GCF_004010195.1 Chiloscyllium plagiosum
ACCTGGTCACTGCAGCTTACCCCTGCTAGGCCATCCCTCCCAACAGTAACCAAAGCGGTATACTTTACTATTGTTAAGGGGACTACAGGAGATCCCTGCACTGCCTGCTTCCTCCCCTTCCCACCTCTAACTATTACCCAGCTACCTCTGTTATCTGGCGTAACTATGTCCCTGTAGCTTCTATCTATCACCTTCTCAGCCTCTCGAATAATCCTCAGTTCATCCAACTCTAGTTCCAGTTCCCTAACGCATTCTGTGAGGAGCAGGAGCTGACTGCATTTCCTGCAGATGAAGTCGGCAGGAGCATCGGTGGTCACCCCTACCTGAAACATCCTGCAGGAGGAACATTCCACTGCCTGCGCTGCCATTACTCTACACTTAGTCTCCAAAACAAGAACACTGAGTAGCTTACCTGTGGACTTTAAAGTTAGGTTAGAGGAGGAGGATGGGAGGGAGGCCCTACTTTGTAGGGCCTGGGGTCCAGAACACACCCACTCAAATATCAATCACTTACATTCCCGACCAGCTCTGCGCTCCAACTTCACTTCCGTCCAGCTCGCGCCGCTCAGCAGGTTTGTCAGTATCAGTGAATGCAAAAAAACAGAGTAAACATTTCAAGTCCAGTGTGACCCTTTAAAACTGACAGATGTTGGAAATTCTTTCTTTATAACTTTGACAGAGATGGAGGACGGTAAAGGACATAGATTGTATGGAGGCCTAGTGGAAAAGATATAGGAGTTGTTAAATGTATTTGTCAATATCTTTGAAGTTTGTGTCAAGATAGGGTGAAAAGAAGGTGTTTAGCACACTTGCCTTTATTACACAGACATTGGTGTATAGTAGTTGGGATGTTATGTTGAGATTATACAGGATGTTGATGAGGCCTTTCTGGAGTACTATGTCCAGTTCTTGTCACCCTGTTATAGAAAGGATACTGTCAAGCTGGGGAGGGTTCAGAAAAGATTTACCAGGATGTTACCATAAATGGCGAATCTGAGTTATAAAGAGAAGCTAAACAGGCTGGGAATTTTTTTCTCTGGAGTGTAGAAGCTTGAGGAGTGACCTTACAGAGGTTTGTAAAATCATGAGGGATATAGATAAGGTGAATGGCAGATTTCTGAACCCTAGGGTGAGGGATTTCAAGACTAGAAGGCATTGTTTTAAAATGAGAGGAGAAAGATGTAAGAAAGACATGAGGGGTAATTTTTATTTACACAGAGAGTGGGCCATGAATGGAATGAACATCCAGAGGAGGTAGTGGATGCAGACACAGACACAACATTTAAAAGACATTTAGATAGGTACATAAATAAGAAATGTTTGGATGGATATAGGCCAAGTGCAGGCAGGTAGGACAAAATTAGTTTGGGATTATGGTCAGCATAGACTGGTTGGACCAGTGGGTCTGATTCTGTGCTGTATGACTCTATGACTCTATATCAATGATCTAGGAGGCAATTTCAAAGTTTGCTGAAGAGACAAAACATGGAAGAATTGCAAACTGCGAGCCAAACAATCTAGTGTTCCAGAAGGACATTGACAAATCGATGGAGTGAGCAGACAGATGGCAGATGTGGTTCAATACAGTGAATTGTGAGGTGAGGCATAAAGAGAACATTGAAAGACAATGTAAATTAGATTGGACAATAGTTCTGGGTCTGCAGCAGCAAAGGAACCTGGGTATATTTGTGCACAGTTCATTGAAGATGGCAGGATATCTGGAGAGATTAGTTAGTAAAGCTTACAGTATCCATAGCTTTATTCATAGGGCCATAGAGAACAACAGTAAGGAGGCAATATTGAACTTGTGTAAGACATTTATCAGATCTGGGGGTGGGGAGGGTGGGGGGGTATTGTGTATAGTCCACGGTGTCACATTATAGGAAAGATGTGAATACATTGGAGAGGGTGTGGAAGCAATTTATAAGATTGATTTCAGGGATATGAAATCAGCATTGCTGTAAATAATCAGTGTTTTAAAAAAAGGGGTTGTTGATGGTGGCAAAAGAGAAAAAGAGATTTTAAAAAGGGTATAAATTAAGATGTGAAAAGTAGTGAATGTGTTGATTCTACTAAGAGCAAAATAAACAAAATACAATCAATACTATACTGTGGGGATAGGTGGGAGGGATAGGATGTAAAAAAATGGAGAATAGGTATTATGCGTTAGGATTGGGTTTGAGTTTCTTGGCCTGGCTTCAAGCATGTCTGTGCTTTAAAGGTGGTAATGGAAGAACTATCCACTAGTCACCCCTGTGCTGCAGGTCGGTGATTCTCACACTTGGAGTGCTAGCAGCCAGCACTGCAGTGAGCTCGTCAATGAGAAACGGAACAAAGGAATATCAACTAAGTCAAGAATCTCAAAAACGACTTCTCAACTATCAATGATTCATTATCTACACTTCATGATAGACCCAGTGATTGAAGTATTTATCTTGTAACTTCAAAGAAAACAAGCAACTGCAGATGCTGGAAATCAGAAATCAGAAATTGCTGGAAAAACTCAGCAGGTCTGTCAGCATCTGTGGAGAGAAAGTGGAGTAAATGTTTCAGGTCTAGTAATATTTCTTCAGTTCTGACCCAAACATTATGCGCCATGATGTACGTTATGTACAATTACCCCCGGTGCCATGAGGTGGTGGTTATCACTGTTGCCTCTAGCACCAAGGACTCCGGTTCATTTCTAGCCTTGGATAATTGTCTATGTGCAGTTTGCAAGTTCTCCCCATGTCTGTGTGGGTTTCCTCTGGATGCTGTAGTTTCCTTCCATAGTGCAAAGATTGGGTGGATTGGCCATGGTAAAATGCAGGGTTAAGGGGTTAGGGTGTGGGGTGGGTCTGTATATGTTACTTTTCAGAGGTTTGGTGCAGACTTGAGGGACCAAATGGCCTCTATCTGCATTGTAGTGACTTTATTCTCTAAATTAGCACTGGGGAGTAATGGGCTAGTTAAGTTGCAAGACTTGCAATGTTGCCCAGATGTCGAGGCATTAGGAAAGGAGCTGGACATTTGAGTTGGTGGTGGCAGGAAGAATTCAAATATAAAAATGGAAAGGAAAGCAAATGGAGGGAAGTCAATACAAATGATGGATGGTGGGTTGTCAGGAGAGATCCAAGTGGTTTCAAGCAACGAGTTAATTCCAGCTGGCAAACATTCATTGGGCTCACGAGGATTAAGATCATGCCTAAACAAGTTCGTCAGCACATGTATCAATAGTGCCATATATTCCATTCATTTCCTGTAAAATAAATTAACTAGAGCTGAGAAAGTTGCCATTTGACTGCTGTATTCACTGTTCGGTATAATAAACTTGCTGAATTTTGGCACAGTTATGAACTTAATTTATTCATTCAATGTGAAATGAATGAAACTTACAGTTAACAAAATGTGATGAACTTCTATACCCTTTCCTTCACTAACTAATGGCAAATGATGAATAGCATTCCCTAACTCAATGACTAGCTACTGCAGTACAGCATTATTCATTTGACTGGTAAATTATTTCTAATAATTGTTGCAATAATATCTGAAGAATAATTCACTTGTTTTATTTTATTCAGGATTGTAATATGAAGTCTTGAACATCTTCTAGCCCAACATCTCACATGCACATATTCATAAATTAATGTTTTAATGAAATTTATGAAAAAATATTTTTAGCATGTAGTATAATTAGCTTTCATTTAAGTTGTAATAGTTTAGAGAAAATAGAGCAGCAATAATGATCTTTCAGACAATTAAAATAAATTAAACTTACATGGTGTCTTTTTGGGACCATTAGGGTGAAAGATGATCGTACTATTGAAAGAATTTTTTTTCCTTTGATGTTTTAATATTCATACATGTGACATAGGCATTGCTGCCTAGACCAGCATTTATTGCCTGTACCTTTTTGCCCTTGAGAAGGTGATGGTAGTTAGCCATATTTTGCAACTGCTGCATACTATGTGGTGAGATGCCCCCACAATGCAGTTAGGAAAGGATCTCTTGACTTTTGACCCATCAACATTGAAGGAACAATGATCTATTCCCAAGTCAGGGTGGTGAGTCGCTTGGAGGGGAATGTGCAGGTGGTGGTTCTCCCATGTATCTGCTGCTCTTGTTCTTCTAATTGGTAGAGATCACAAGTTTGGAAAGTGCTGTCAAAGAACTCTCGGTGAGTTACTGCGATGCACTTTAGAGGTGGTATGTACTGCTGCTACTGTGCATTCATGGTGAAAGAAGTGAATTTTTAATATGGCATACTGGGTGACAAAACAACTGGGCTTCTTTGACCTGCATAATGTCACGCTACCTTGAAGGTATTACATCATACTCCTGAAGTGTATATAGATGAACTTGACTGATAGAAGTAGCCAGGTTTTAGAGAGACAGAAGGTGAGTCACTCATCACAAACTACCCAAACTATGACCTTCTCTTTTAGCCTGCTATTAAAGCTGTCTTGGATCAGAATGCTTTCCACAAACTCTAATACCTAATACTTATGGAAGACTACATACCCTTAGTTGCATGCTTAACTGGAAATGTGCATTTATTTGACTAGTTAACTAATTAATAATATTGTAAAACATTTAGTCCAGTCTTCTACCTTAGTGTTAAAAGGAGAATGCCAAACAACTGCTGAAAGTAAACTAAAAAGAATGAAAAGCACATCTCCTTGCCATCTGTGCTGAATCCTCAAATGCACCAATTCCCTGGCTTTAGCATCCTGCTTAGAAAGCACTGTTTCATTATCAAAATAAAAAAGCTGCTCATTGACTTCAGGAAGCAGAGTGGAGGGTACGCTTTTACTTAAGTAACACCTTCAATACAGCAATAGTTCCAAAGCAAAAGGTAGGTAGCTCAAAAAGCAAAACATTGTCACCCAGCCATATAAAAAGATAATAAAACAGGTAACGAGAAGCTTTGTCAAGAAAGATAGGTTTCAAGGAATATCTTAAATGAAGAAAAAGGTGTTGAGAGGTAGAGAAGGTCAAGGAGAGAATTAGAACCATGACAGTTGAAGATGTAGCCACGCCACAATGCAAATAATAAAATCAGGCTTATTCAAAAGGACAGAATGGAAGGAACAATAGGTTGGACTGCTGTGAGGCTAGAGGTCACATAGATTTCTTAAAAGCATTCATCAGTTGTTTATCCAGGCTGTCAATCTGATTTTCCTAGTTTATATGTAGATTGTGAATGTAGGGCAGCACAGTGGCTCAGGGCAGCATGGTGGCTTGGTGGTTAGTACTGTTGCCTCACAGTGCCAGGGACTGCCTGTGTGCAGTCTGCACATTCTCCTTGTTTCTGCGTGGGTTTCCTTTGGGTGCTCAGGTTTCCTCCCACAGTCCAAAGATGTGCAGGTTAGGTGTAGTAGCCATGTTAAATTGTCCATAGTGTTCAGGAATGTGTAGGTTTGGTGTAGTAATCAGGGGGGATATATAATGATAGGGTAGGGGAATCAGTCTGGGTGGGTTACTATTCGAAGGTTTGGTGTGGACTTGTTGGGCTGAATGGCCTGTTTCCACACTATGGGGATTCTATGAAATTAAGGTCACTGTGATTTTTGCATTCCATATATCATAAGCACCCAACAGTTTTTCTTCTCTGGTTCATTTTACAGTGAAATAACAAGGAGAGGGCCTGTAGACCACTCCCAATTGTAATTTCTTTCCCCCATTCTTGCTCATCTCCACCCAAATTGATTCTGTCTCCTGATCTGCAAAACCAAGTTCATCTCCAATAATTACACAAACACTGATTAACAGTACTAGTCCTTCACCTTTACACAGCTTCCTATTTTTCATGAATATCAAATATCCCTCAATATTCAGGGCCTCATTCTTGACATGCTGTAGCCCTGTCTCCATATTGCTATCAGGTTATGTCAATTTACTTCAGTGTGTGCCATTAGTTCATTTACTTTGCTATGGATGGCAAGCGCATTGAAATACAAAGGCTTCAGTTTTGTCTTTTTGTAACATCTCATCTCAACTGTTGGCATTTCTCTCATTCTCTGACCCTCATTCTCTATATTACTTTTTTTTACAATGTCCCTACTCTTTTATATACCTTTGCTACCCTTGTCTCCATGATTCCGTTATTCTTCCACACCAGTCTTTGAGCCACACACAGCCATCATCCACCTTGTGGTATTGTTGTGTATTTCTTCTGACCATGATCACTGTACTGATTCAGGTGGCTATCTCATTACATTCTGGCAATGCTTGGTGCTGTGGTTTCTGCTAGGCGGCCTGAGGAAAATGGATTACACTAGCCACTCTATCAGGGCCTTTCAGTTCCTGTCTACTCCTCTTCCTTGACAAATTCCTAAAAATAATGGTTGAGTAGAAATCTTTGAATGGCAGTAGCTGGTCTGCAGTGTTTGAACTGGGGTGAAGCTGAAGTGCTTGTGTCATCGATGCCAGAAGGTTCCAGCAGCTGTGAGTTCTTGCACCTCTGTGACTGTGTGAATTAACAGGAAGAGTACTATGGAGCCAAAAGCATAACTAATGGGGTGAACAGTGGAGAACTGTATGAGAAAATTCACCATGACTCATGGAGGGAAAGTCCTAATTAATGTTTCACCCAAAATGTAGGAAGATTCGGTCTAAATCTTTTATTATTGAAGTAATTTATGTTTTACTCTTTCAATGTGTATCAGCTATTCTCAAAATCTATACACATGATCCCACCCCACCCCAGGTCTCTTTGTCCCTGGACACTGTCTGAAACTCTGACATTAAGTCAATGTTTTCTCTCCCTATCCCTTCTGAAAAAAAAATACATGATTTCACATCCTTGGTATCCATCACGGCAAAGCCCATTCTGCTATATCTCTGTTATTTTTCAAACTGTCGATATTATATTCACTCTTTGTCACATCCACAAATTTGGTATTATTGGCAATATTTGAATTTTATTCTGTATTCCAAGAAAAGAGTGAAACATGGAAACAATTGGGTGGGTTAGATTTGTTTACTTTGAAATAGAGAGCAGAAAAGAGAGCTAATGGCAGTTATAAATGTGTGGGTTCTTGATTCATTAACAGAAAAGTACCTTTTCTCTCAATGAATGGGTTCATGATGAAGGGGCATAGTTTGGAGTTATAAGGTGCAAGAAATTTTGAGGTGAAGTCTTTGTATCCAGAGGTTGGTAGGGATCTGGAACTCACTACCTGAAAGAGGGGTAGAGTCAGAAACCAATGTAACATATAAAAAGTATTTAGATGTGCACTTGAAATCCTACAACCTGCAAGGCTATAGACAAATAATTAGAATTTGGATTAAGCTGGATGGTTCCTTATTAGCCAATGCAGTCAAAGTGAGCAAAATTTTACCAGAGATTAATTTTTGATGAGTTTCATGGAGGGATTCTCTCTGTAAGGCCTAACACATTTTCTCATGCCATCTTCCCAAGTCACCTTATTAACATGTCACCAAGCTTCCATGACAACCCTCTTGCCAGATTTTCTCACTTGTTATAG
>NC_057710.1:64071855-64118344 GCF_004010195.1 Chiloscyllium plagiosum
AGTCCAATTGCCCTGGATATAGCAGAAAAATGGAGATTAGCACTATGCTCTGCAAATAATCACCTGGACGCTCAGGTGGATGTAATAGTGCAGAGGAGGAACTTCTCCTAGGACTGCCAGAAGAAAGGCCCAAAGTTGCAATCGAGGTCAGTGTGGATTGAACTGTCAGGAAGAATGTCCAGCATGGCAGGAAGAAGGTCAATGAACTTCTCCACATTGCCAGGGTAAAGGTTGCCACCTTCCATCTGCTACCTCATATTTATTTCTGCACCCACCTCCAACCAACGGTTATGCTCTAACAATCTCAGTATTGCATGTAACATCTTCCCGCGCTCACTGTCACCCACCCAATTCCCCATTAAAGTAAGCATAAAATGATTGACCACTAAAGGAGTGAATGACAGCCCTGAGCTGCACCCTGGTGCCGTCAATACACTGAGTGCCAGTTCTGGAAGCAGCATTGCAATGAAGAGTAGCAGTGTACTACAAAGTGCAGCATTAAAGTTCAGAAGTGTAGTCTAAGTGGATCGATGTGCCATGATGATATGGTGAGCCTGGAATGCCAATGGATGCACATTGGATGCCAATGTCCATGGAATCTGCCCTGAAGTGTTAGTGCCTGAAAGTCCAAAGGAGTAAACAGAGAGCTGGAGTTGAGAGGTACCTGATCTGACTTACCCACTGGAATTTTCAGCAACTACTTTTTATCTGATGGGTGGGAGAATGAGAAACTGCATATTAATGATATGAGTTTAGGTAATAATGAAAGTGATAAAAGAGCAATAATCTATGCTAGCCATGTTGCTTGGGCTGTGTTGAATGATAATGCTGTAAATTTCTGTTTCCTCTATTTCTATTTGTTACAGTTTATTATGGGTTTATTATTTAATTTTAATCTTATCCTGAGGTTAATTAATTGATATGATAAATTATCAAATTGGCTTTAATTTAATGCTAGTTAACTGTTCTAATCATGCTTTAAAGTTGGTTAATTGAATTAATTTATATAAAATTAAGATCTTGCCAGTGTACTCACCTTATACGATTCCTTCTGTGATTATTTTGTGATATATCCCTGTCTCTCGCTGTTACTCATTTCTCCCACTGTGCTTTGCTGCTCCTTGATGTCATTAGCTATGAAAAACATTGTGGCCAAATGAATTGCTACCTCTATTGGATTTTAGAAAAGATGATTATTAAGAAAAATATATTCAGAAGCTAAAAAGGAAACTATTAAGGAGGTTGCAGAGCTCTAAGTTTCTCAGACCTCAGAGAAATCTGTGTGTCCAAATGCAGGGGAGTTACACTTTAGTTACACAGGGGTCTGGCGAAACCACATTTAAACTATTCTGCACAGTATACACCACTTGTTATACATCAGCTAAAGTATCATGCTCAGTTGTGATTGCTGCATTATAAAAAAGATGTGAACGTATTGGAGAGAGTGCAGAAACAATTCACAAGAATGGATCCAGCGAATGAGAAACTTTGGTTGAATTTTAAAATTCAACCCAAACCCCACAAGCATTCCTATCCAAATCTAGCTTTTATAAAACAAAATCAAACACTGCTTGTGAAACTCAACAGGTTTGGCAACATTTCTAGGGAGTAAGCAGAGTCCTGAGATTCTTCATCAGAACAATGCCACCAGATCTGCTGAGTTTCTCCAACAACTTTAAAAAAAATTGTTTCAGATCTCCAGCATCCACAGTTCTTTGTTTATTCTCAGCTTATGCATCATGTGATATTTACATATGAACTTCAAACATGATTATCTCAGCATGTCATTCTGTGTAAGTATGTGAGAGATGATAAAGTGTACTGCAAAGCAGCCTTCTGGTTTCTAAAACCATTTTTATTCGGAAGAACTAGAAACACACTCTGTCTTTTATGATTTGGAGTTGCCGGTGTTGGGCTGGGGTGTACAATGTTAAAAATCACACAACACTAGGTTATAGTCCAACAGGTTTATTTGGAAGCACTATCTTTAGGAGTGCTGCTCCTTATCAGGTGGTTGATGAAGGAGCAGCACTCCAAAAGCTGGTGCTTCCAAATAAACCTGTTGGACTAAAACCTGGTTTTGTGTGATTTTTAACTTCATATCTACTATAACAGTCCACATTCGAAAGAAAAGAATCATTCAGCAAGGGATTTACACCCAAATATCTAAATTCATTGTCAAAGACCTGAATTACCTATAATTACCTGGTGACTGTGAGATCAGGTTGCTCGATACAAATACTGATTGGCATCACACCACATCTAAATGAAGTTATTCCAAAACATATGCTGTTTCACCTTTCACTTCTTTTACTGCATATATTATAAAATTATGCAGAAACAATCAAAGGGGTATTGAATGTATTAGTCAGTTTTAGCTTTTACTACTGTCAAGGCTTTTGAGATACACTGAACACTTAATTTTATATGATTCACTACCCATATAAAATGCGTGGTTTGATATTTTATTTAAAGTGTTAATTTGATCCACATCACTTTACATATAATTTGCATAGAGGCAATTGAGTGACAACAAAATCAAAAATTAAAATTACACATATTTTGAACATACTGCTGCTTTTCGTGCCTGCTTTTCATACACCAATTATTACTTGACAAACTATTTGCAGTGAATCATAGAATCCCCGCAGTGAGGAAGCAGGTCATTCAGCCAATCAAGTCACCACTGACCCTCCGAAAAGCATCCCACTTAGACCCAACCCCCTACTCTATTCCTGTAATGATGCATTTCCAATTGCTAACCCACCTAGCCCGCACATCTTTGGACTGTGGGAGGAAACCGGAGCACCGGGAGGAAACTCACACATACATGGGGAGAATGTGAAAACTCCACATACATAGTCACCCAAGTGTGGAATTGAACCCATGTCCCTAGTGCTGTGAGGCAGCAGCACAAACCACTAAGACACCGTGTGATCCAGTGGATGCAATAATGAGCCCATTATTTTGGTCCTCGTTATCCATGAACTGCCTGTAATATCTTTGATATCATGTCTAATCACTATCTTCACTGTAAACAACAAAAAACTAAAGTAAAATAAAACTGCTCCGACAGCATTCTATGTAAATTATAATTAAGTGATGGATATACAGCATCGACTTTGGGCAGTAAAGATATCATCTCAGGGGTTACGTGATAATTGAGCCTTAATCTTTCAGTTTGTTATGTCCATTAATAGAATTAATGGTTTATAAGGATTTTAGATTAATTGAAAAGTTTAGCACTGAGGGATTTGTAGTCAGCCAAATGTGTTATCCAAAAAATAAAATGGCAAAGTGGAAATAAAATGCCTAAAAATGCCTACACAGTCAGACAGGTTAGCAGTACAGGTGCAATCCTTCATTAGAACTGGGTCAGATGTTTTATGATTCCAAGGACTACTCCAAACCTCAAGGCTGAACATTAAGAAAAATTGGATAAATGTCATTTTTGGCACTGTGTATAGAAGATTTTTCTCCAGGACGCCAGGAGGATTTCTAGCTCTATCTTCCCAAACTTGTGCTGGGGCTGCCCATGGCTGAGAGCAGCACAAAATGAAAGTAGTTTTCAGTTCATCTAGAATAGCTTGTTTGGTGTAGTTTGCTTTGAAATAACTCATGAGTTAGAACAATAACAGCTCTGTAGACAGAAATATATCCATGTTACAGATTACGATAATACACACAGGCAGGCACACAGCTGCATGAACAACCTGGTGAAAGCACCCTGTATGCTGATAGAACAGTTTTATTCTTAATTAATTTGGAGTCTGAGATTTGTCATAAATAGTAGAAAAGATCTATTTGTTTTAGTTAAGATTTGCAGAGAACTATAATATAGCTTTTGAATACATATACATAACTAAAAAGAAATAAGCATTAAAAAATTCTACTAAAAATCCTGTAAACAAGACAGCCTCAGTAAGGCAAGGCCCCCTCCCCTACTCCGCTACTATTACCAGGTAAGTTGAGCCTTAAGAAAACCCACTTACAACTTGTGAATAGAAAGAGTTATAATTGCAGCTGCAAGATAGAGAGACGAGAAGGCCATAAGATATAGGAACAGAAATTAGGCCATTCAGCCCATCAAGGGCTCCTCCAACATTCAATCATGGCTGATAAATTTCTCAATCCCATTCTCCTACCTTTTCCCCATAATCCTAATCCTTGATCCTTTTGATACTCAGGAACCTATCTATCTCAGTCTTTAATACACTCATGACTTGGCTTCCACAGCCTTCTGTGCCAATTAATTCCATAAATTCATCACTTTCTGGCTGAAGAAGTTTCTCCTTATCTCCGTTCTAAAATGTCTTCCCTTTTAGGCTGTGCCCTTGGGTCCTAGTCTCTCCTGCCATGGAAATATCTTCCCAATATCTACTCTGCCCAGGCCATTCAGTATTCTGCAGATTTCAATTAGATCTCCCTCATCCTTCTAAACTCTATCAAGTATAGACCCAGAGTCCTCAAATGTTCCTCAATATGTTAAGCTTTTCATTCCTGGGACCATTCTCGTGAGCCTCCTCTGAATATGCTCCAGGGCCAGTACATCCATCCTGAGACGTGGGACCCAAAACTGCACACAATCCTCCAAATGTGGTCTAGCCAGGGTCTTATGGAGCCTCAGAAGTAACATTCCTGCTTTTATATTCAAGTTCTCTCAAAGCAAATGCCATCATTGCATTTGCCTTCCTAACTACTGACTCAACCTGTAAGTTTATCTTGAGAGAATCCTGAAGTAGAACTCGCAAGTCTCTTTGTACTTCAGACTTCTGAATTTTCTCCCTATTTAGAAAATAGTATGTGCCTCTATTCTTCCCAAGAAAGTGTATGACCTCACATTTCCCCACATAGTGCTCCATCTGCCATTTCTTTGCCCACTCTCCTAAACTGCCCACATCCTTTGGCAGCTTTTCTGCATCCGCAATGCTACATGTCCTCTACCTATCTTTTTTTCATCTACAAACTTAGCCAGAATGCCCTCAGTTCCTTCATCTGGATCGTTAACGTATAAAGAGAAAATTTGTGTTCCCAACTCTGAGCCTTGCTGAACACCACTTGTCACCGGCTGCCATCCTGAGATGGACCCTTTTATCCCCACTCTCTGCTTTCTGCCAGACAGACAAGCTTCTATCCATGCTAGCACCTTGCCTCTGACACCATAGGCCCTTATCTTACACAGTAGCCTTCTGTACGGCAAGCTGCTCGTTACCTCCTCAAAGAATTCGAGCAGATTTGTCAGGTATGACCGCCCCTTGATGAAACTATGCTGATTTTACCCTATTTTATCATGCACTGCCAAGTACTCAGAAATCTCATCCTTCAAAATGGATTCCAGGAACTTACCCATGACCAAGGTTAGACTAATCGATCTTTTTTTTAATCTTTTGCCTTATTTGGCTTTTTAAACAGAGGAGTCAAGTTAGCAATTTTCCAGTCCTCTGGCTCTCTTCCTGATTCTAGCGAAAGATCACCACTAACGCCTTCACAATCTCTACAGCTATCTCCCTTGGAACTCTGGGATGTAGTCCAACTGATCCAGGTGATTTATCCATCTTCAGGCCTTTCAGTTTTTCTAGCATCTTCTCCTTGGTAACAGCTATCGTACTCAGCTCTGACACCCTCACTGTCTTGAATTTTTGTCTCTCTTGAATACTCATGTCTTACACCGTGAAGACTGATGTGAAGTAATTATTCAGTTCCTCAGCCAATTCCTTGTTTCCCATTACTAACTCTCCAATGTCATTTTCCAGCAGACCAATGCTCACTTCTGCCCTTTATACATCAAAAGAAACTCTTACAGTCTTCCTTTATGTTACTGGTTAGCTTACCATCATATTTAATTTTCTGCCTCCTTATTTATTTTCTTGTTGCCCTCTGTTGGTCTTTGTAACCTTCCCAATCCTTTGGTTTCACACTGCCCTTTGCCACATTGTATGTTTTCTCTTTTGCTTTGATGTCATCCCTGACTTCCCAAGTCAGCCATACCTGCTTCATCCTCCCTGTACCATGCTTCTTTTTCACTCAGGATGAATTTCTGTTGTGTCTCCTGAATTCCTCCCAGAAACTCCTGCTATTGCTGTTCCATTGTCTTTCCTGCTGGGCTCCATTCTCAGTCAATTCTGCCCAGCTCCTCCCTCATGCCTCTATACTTGCTTTTACTCAGCTGTAATATTGTTACCTCTGATTCTATCTTCTCCCTCTCAAATTGCAGAATAAATTCAATCATATTATGATCATTGCCTCCTAAGGATTCCTTCACCTTAAACTCCCTTATCAAATCTGCTTCATTGTACAACATTAAATGCTGTA
Organism: Chiloscyllium plagiosum; assembly: GCF_004010195.1. Classification (NCBI taxonomy): domain Eukaryota; kingdom Metazoa; phylum Chordata; class Chondrichthyes; order Orectolobiformes; family Hemiscylliidae; genus Chiloscyllium; species Chiloscyllium plagiosum. The sequence goes on from NC_057710.1 coordinate 64,078,168, forward strand.
CTGTCTGTTCCCAAGTGGGCTCCACCACAAGCTGCTCCAAAAAGCCATCATGTAGAAATTCCACAAATTCCTTTTCTTGCAATCCACTACCAACCTGATTTGGCAGTCCACTTGCATATTGAAATCCCCCATGATCACAGTAACTTTGCCTTTTCTATATATCTTTTCCATTTCCCCAGCTCCTGACTACTATTTGGAGGCTTGTACATAATTCCAACTATTTTGTTTTAAGCTTTGCAGCTCCTTAAGTCTACCCACACAGATTCTTCACCATCTGACCCTACTTTGTTTCTCACTATTGATTTAATTTCATTTCTTACTGATAAGGCAACTCCATCCTCTCTACCCACCTGCCTATCCTTTCAATAGGATGTACATCCTTGAATATTCAGTTCCCAATCCTGATAAACTTGCAGCCACATCTCTGTGATGTCCACCACATTGTACCTATCAATTTTGATCTGATCCACAAGCTCATTGACCTTACTCCTTATACGGCATGCATTCAGATATAACACCTTCAGTCCTATATTAACTGTCCCTCTTCTCATTGCCATTCATTTGCCCAGGGTTCTTGACTGCTAATTCTTCCCACACACTCTGTCCTATTTGTGTCTGCGCTGGAGATTTAAATAACCTCTCATGACTTCTTACCTCCTCCTTTAGTTTCGGCTTTCTAATTTCCCCTGTCCCTAATCCCTCCACATTGCACACACACCCCCACCCCATTTAATTCAAAGCCCTGCCTGCAGCCCTAGTTATGTGATTTGTTCGGACTGTGGTCCCAGGATGTTTCAGATAAAGACCATCGCATCAGAACAGGTCCCTTCTTCCCCAGTACTGGTGTCAATGTGCCATGAATTCAAACCCATTTCTCACACACCAATCTTTGAGTCATGCATTTACTTGCTTAATCTTAATGACCCTGTGCCAATTAGCTCATGGCTCGGGTTGTAATGCAGAGATTATTACTTTTTTGGTTCTGCTTTTTAATTTAGCTGCTAGCTGTTCATACTCTCAAAGCAGAACCCCTGCCTTAGTTTTATCGATGTCATTGGTACCTATGTGGACCACGACCACTGAATCTTTACCTTCCTACTCCAAGTTCCTCTGCAGCCCCGATGAGATTGCCCGAACCCAAATAGCAGGCAGGCAACACAACCTTAGGGACTCTCGATCCTGATCACAGAGAACAGCAGCTATGCCTCTAGCTATGCTATCCCCAGTTATAAGAACATTTCTCTTCTCTCCTCTGACTTGAATGGCTCCCTGCACCACAGTGCTATAGCCAGTCAGCTTGTCCTCCCTGCAGTCCCTATTCCTGTCCACACAAGTAGCAAAACTCTTGAACCTATTGAACAAGGACGAGGGTTGAGGCTCCTGCATCTCTACCTCTTGGATCCCTCTACCTTCCTCACTCACAGCCACACTCTCCTGTCCCTGACCACTGGCTGAGTTCAAGTTAAGGCTAAGGAGTGTGACTGTGCTTCTTGGGCCTTCCAAGGTCGAGTAAGAAAGAAGCTGCTGCTAGTCTAATATTAGGTGTAACCATATAACTATGCATAACTAACTTTATATTGGAAGTGATGTTACCTATTTTATAACAATTGGTAGAAAATAGCATCCTTTTGATTCTCCTGTAATAAGGTTCATAGGGAATATAAATTGCATAACAGAATTTGAAAGGGCCTTGGTGATGAGCAAGTGGTCAATGTATTGGCAATTAACACGATGCAGCTGGCAAATGTCTGTCAGTACTGGAATGTGATTAAGTACAGCATCCATTGTGAAAAGCCTCAAGGAGATAGATAAGGGTGTCAAGGAAACATCATGAAACCATGGAAGATGAAGGATTGTCCATGAGCCTGTCCGTTACTGATAATTGCAGTCACAAGATTATCATGACTGGAAATGTATGTAATTAATTAACAAGATGATTCATCTGTAATTGCTAAAAGTGGGCTGAAATAAGTAAATAAAAAATGACTTTCCTCTGTTTGATGAAAAAGCTTTTGGAATTCCAGAGGTTTCTTTCCACTGGTGTAATCTGAATAAATTCTTTGATGCTGGGAATGGACCCCAGGTGTTGAGTGATTTATTTGGTAATTCTGCCCCAAAACATGTCTCATTAACAGTGCATCACATCATGTTCTCCCACTCACTGGCAGACAGAACTTTTGGCCCCAGCTAGATGTCCCAGGATTCTTGGCTCCAATGCCATCTTTGGAGACCAGCTGTGTTCCCAGTCAAGTCTTGGTAGTCTGTCGGCAGCCTGCAAAGTCATTTCATTTGCTGCAGACTTATTGGGCACTTAGTAATTGGTAGCTTACTTTGATGATGGGAACCTGGAAGTCCAACTTGATGGAGGGAGGAGTGTGTTGGTGGGGGTGAGGTGGGTGGAGTCACCAGGTAACAGCCTGAATTTCCACATCAAGAGTTGCCACTGTCTAGTTTCTATCTGGTGAGTGGGAGAATGGGAAACTGTGTATTAATGAAGTAATTTGGCACAATAATGAGCGTGTAAGTACATGCAAATAAACCCCTTGCCACTCACGAGTGAGAATCTCATCCACTGATCAACACTTGGTTGGAAAATGGGAGTTAGTGCCCTCAATGGTATAAAGTTTCATGATGCCAATCTCATGTGATTCACCCAAATTTCTCATCATCACTCATGTAGTGATTGGAAGCATGGCCAGGTGAATCTCATCGACTATGAGCATCTTGATTGAGGTTGTTAACCTAGGTCAATCAGGGAGCTCTGACTGACAGATGTAAACAGGAGATTCAGGACGTCTCCTCAGTCTAGGGACTGTCTGTGAGCTGGCTGGTCACAGCTCATGAAAATAAAGGGTGGCTTGGTGATGAGATAGTGACTTCTGCAGTTATATCATAGAGTCATAGAGTCATAGAGATACACCTTCAGTCCAATTCATCCATGCGAACCAGATATCCCAACCCAATCTAGTCCCACCTGCCAGCACCCAGCCCATATCCCTCCAAACCTTTCCTATTCACATACCCATCCAGATTCTTTTGAAATGTTGCAATTATACTAGCCTCCACCACATCCTCTGGCAGCTCATTCCAAACACATACCACCCTCTGCATGAAAATGTGGCTCTTAGGTCTCTTTTATATCTTTCCCCTCCCACCCAAAGCCTATGCTCTCTAGTTCTGGACTCCCCCACCCCAGGGAAAAGACTTTGCCTATTTATCCTATTCATGCCCCTTATGATTTTATGAACCTCTATAAGGTCATCCCTCAGCCTCTGATGCTCCAGGGAAAACAGCCCTAGCCTATTCAACCTCTCCCGATAGCTCAAATCCTCCAACACTGGCAACATCCTTGGAAATCTTTTCTGAACACTTTCAAGTTTCACAACATCTTTCCGATAGGAAGGAGACCAGAATTGCATTCAATATCCCAACAGTGGCCTAACCAATGTCCTATACAGCCACAACATGACCTCCAAACTCCTATACAGCCACAACATGACCAATAAAGGAAAGCATACCAAACGCCGCCTTCACTATCCGATCTACCTGCGACTCCACTTTCAAGGGAGCTATGAACCTGCACTCCAAGTCTCTTTGTTCAGCAACACTCCCTAGGATCTTACCATTAGGTGTATAAGTCCTGCTAAGATTTGCTTTCCCAAAGTGCAGCACCTTTCATTTATCTGAATTAAACTCCATCTGCCACTTCTCAGCCCATTGGTCCAGTTGATAAAAATCCTGTTGTAATCTGAGGTAACCTTCTTCACTGTCCACTACACTTCCAATTTTGGTGTCATCTGCAAACTTACTAACTATATCTCTTATACTCTCATCCAAATCATTTATATAAATGATGAAAAGTAGTGGACCCAGCACCGATCCTTGTGGCACTCCATTGGTCACAGGCCTCCAGTCTGAAAACCAACCCTCCACCTCCACCCTCTGTCTTCTACCTTTGAGCCAGTTCTGTATCCAAATGGCTACTTCTCCCTGTATTCCATGAGACTAACCTTACTAACTAGTCTCCCGTGGGGAACTTTATCAAATGCTTTACTGAAGTCCATATAGATCACATCCACTGCTCTGTCCTCATCAATTCTCTTTGTTATTTCTATCCCTAATCAGTCCTTGCCTTTCCACATACATGTACATCCTGTCCCTCAGGATTCCATCCACTGACCTCAGGCTCACTGGTCTATAGTTCACTGGCATGTCCTTACCACTTTTCTGAAACAGTGGCACCACGTTAGCCAATCACCAGTCTTCTGGCACCTCACCTGTGACTATCGATAATACAAATATCTCAGCAAGAGGCCCAGCAATCACTTCCCTAGCTTCCCACAGAGTTCTAGGGTACACCTGATCAGGTCCTGGGGATTTAACCACTTTTATGCATTTCAAGACATCCAGCTCTTCCTCCTCTGTAATATGGACATTTTTCAGTATATCACCATCTATTTCCCTACATTCTATATCTTCCATGTCCTTTTCCAAAGTAAATACTAATGCAAAATATCCGTTTCGTATCTCGCCCATCTCCTGTGGCTCCTTGCGGATCTTTGAGGGGCTCTATTCTCTCCCTAGTTGCCATTTTGACCTTGAAAACACTCTTTGGATTCTCCATAACTCTATTTGCTAAAGCTATCTCATGTCCCTTTTTGCCCCCCCGATTTCCCTCTTAAGTATACTTCTACTGCCTTTATACTTTCTAAGAATTCACTCGATCTATCCTGTCTATACCTGACATATGCTTCCTTCTTTTTCTTAACCAAACCCTCAATTTCTTTAGTCATCCAGCATTCCCTATACCTACCAGCCTTTCCTTTCACCATATTGTGAATATACTGTCTCTGGACTCTCATTATCTCATTTCTGAAGGCTTCCCAATTCCCCATCGTCCCTTTACCTGCGAACATCTGCACCCAATCAGCTTTTGAAAGTCAAAATTGGCCTTCCTCCAATTTAGAACTTCAACTTTTAGATCTGATCTATCCTCTTCCATCGCTATTTTAAAACTAATAGAATTATGGTCGCTGGCCCCAAAGTGCTCCCCCACTGACACCTCAGTCACCTGCCCTGTCTTACTTCCCAAGAGTAGGTCAAGTTTTGCACCTTCTGTAGTAGGTACATCCACATATTAAATCAAAAAAAATTCTTATACATTCTTAACAAATTCCTTTCCATCTAAACCCTTAACACTATGGCAGTCTCAGCCTATGTTTGGAAAGTTTAAATCCCCTACCATAACCACTCTATTATTCTTACAGATAACTGAGATCTCCTTACAAATTTCTTTCTAAATTTCCCTCTGACTGTTAGGGGGTCTATAATACAATCCCAATAAAGTGATTATCTCTTCCTTATTTCTCAGTTCTACCCAAATAACTTCCCTGGATGTATTTCCAGGAATATTCTTTTTCACTACAGCTATAATGCTATCCTGTGTCAAAAATGCAACCCCACCCTTCACCTTCCCCTCTCTTGCCCCCCTTTCTATCCTTCCTGGAGCATTTGTATCCTGGAACATTAAGCTGCCAGTCCTGTACATCTCTGAGCCATGTTTCTGTAATTGCTATGATATCCCAGCCCCATGTTCCTAACCATGCCCTGAGTTCATCTGCCTTCCCTGTTAGGCTTCTTACATTGAAATAAATGCAGTTTAATTGATCAGTCCTACCTTGTTCTCTGCTTTGTCCCTGCCTGCTCTGACTGTTTGACTCACCTTTGTTCTCAACTGTACCTGTCTCAGATTGATCTCCTTCCTCACTATCTCCCTGGGTCCCAACACCCCCCACACACACCCCTACCCCACCTTACTAGTTTAAATCCCTCCTGAGCAGCTCTAACAAATCTCTCTACCAGTATATTAGTCCCCTTCCAATGTAGGTGCAATCCGTCCTTATTGTACAGGTCACCTCTATCCCAAAACAGCTTCCAATGGTCCAAAAATGTGAATCCTTCTCCCAGACACCATTCCTCAGCCATGCATTCATCTGCTCTATCCTCCTATTCCTGCCCTCACTAGCTCACAGCACTGGGAGTAATCCAGATATTACTACTCTCAAGGACCCTCCTTTTTAAATTCCTGCCTAACTCTGTAATCTCCCTTCAGAATTTCAACCTTTTCCCTTCCTATATCATTGGTTCCAATGTGGACAATGACCTCCTGCTGGCCCCTCTCCCCCGTGAGAACATTCTGCACCCTCTCTGAGACATTCTTGACTGACTGTGTGGAGTTTGCACATTCTCCCCGTGTCTGCGTGGGTTTCCTCCGGGTGCTCCGGTTTCCTCCCACAGTCCAAACATGTGCAGGTCAGGTGAATTGGCCATGCTAAATTGCCCGTAGTGTTAGGTAAGGGGTAAATGTAGGGGTATGGGTGGGTTACGCTTCGGCGGGGCGGTGTGGACTTGTTGGGCCGAAGGGCCTGTTTCCACACTGTAAGTAATCTAATCTAATCTAATATCGAATGCTTGCAACCCGGTGTACCTTTCATTACATTAGAGCCAGTCTCAATACAGAAACTTCACTGTTTGTGCTATGTTCCCCTGAGAATCCATCACCCCCTGCGTTTTCCAAAACAGTAAATGGAAAATGAGGATAGCCACAGAAGACTCCTGCACTATCTGCCTGCCTCTCTTACCTTTCCTGGAGTTAATCCATCTATGTGACTGTATCTGAGACATTCCACCCTTTTTATAACTGCCATCCATCACATCCCCTTACTCTTGTAAATTCCTCATTGCTTCTAACTGCCTCTCCAACCCTTCCATTCGATCTGATAGGATTCTCAACCAACACCATTTATTGCAGATATAATCTTCAGTAACCCGCAAACTCTCCCTAAACTCCCACATCCGACAAGAAGAGCACATCGCTCTACTAAGAGAAAGTGAGGACTGCAGATGCTGGAGATCAGAGCTGAAAAATGTGTTGCTGGAAAATCGCAGCAGGTCAGGCAGCATCCAAGGAGCAGGAGAATCGACGTTTCGGGCATAAGCCTGAAGAAGGGCTTATGCCCGAAATATCGATTCTCCTGCTCCTTGGATGCTGCCTGACCTGCTGCACTTTTCCAGCAAAACATCACTCTACTAAAGGCCATTTTTGCTGATTTCAATCTACAGGCCCAAAAGAGTTCAGAAGCTGGGAAGAGTCTGCCCATGGAGCTTATGATGTAAATTTTCACTAAGGTTGGAGTTTACAATTGGACTTGAATTCTATTAAACTCCATTGGAGTTTAGAATGATGTGAGGTGATCATATTGAAACATATTAGATTCTAAAGGATTTTGACAGGGTAGATGCTTAGAAGTTATTTCCTTTTCTGGAGAGTCTAGATCTGGAGGGCATAATGGCATAATCTGAATAAATGGTTACCCAGTTAAGAAGGAAATGATGAGGAATTCCATCTCTTGGAGGATGGTGAATCTGTGGAATTTTTTTACTGCAGAGGAATGTCAAGGCTGTGTCATGAAGTGCATTCAAGGCTGATATGGGCAGATTTTTAACCAGTAAAGAAATTAAAACTTAGAGGGAGAATTCAGGAATTACCCAATCAGCCATGATTTTTTTGAAAGTGAAGAAAACTTAATGGACTGAATCACCTACTTCTGCTCCTATGTCTTGTGATCCTATAACTTAGTATTTTCTATTGACTGAGTGCAACAGGACTAGACAACACAGCCCATTATTGCAGTTTGCTTTCAGAAAACTGTGTTTAAGGAAGACTTTCTGAGGCAATAGGATTCAACATTAAAACTGGACAGTTAATGCCAGTATTGTACTAGTTCAATGTCAAAATTGATTATGAAATTGAACAAAGAGTTGCAGCAATTCTTTCATTCTGCCAGGGATTGCAATTGTCCTTGCCGAGATGGATTAGTATTTTTAATTACAATGAAGTGCCATGTGAATAACCAATGCAGTATTGACTGAAAGTTTCATAGATGCATGTCCTCCAATAGTACCTTTTGGAACTTGTGATTGTCTTCATTCCATTTTATGGAATGTTTATTCCATAATGTTTATTCCATTTATCTTGCAGAAGTCAGTGAAAATGGATGCCATTCATTCATGCATCTTGTGAGAAAACAATAATATTACACAACAATATAAAATAATTGGAGTGGGAGTAAGCCACACAACTTGTTGAGTCTGCTCAGCCATTCTGTAAGATCAATGCTGAATTTCAACCTCCACTTAATATGATGCTTCACTAAATGTATTATGTGATGGCCTGTGAACTTGTTGTTCCCAATAATTTCTGAAAATCCACCACAGGGAGATTAATTTGAGGCGTGAAATTTAGTGCATTTATGATTAATTAATTGGAACAGTTCCAAGGAATTTCTTTGCAATGGAAATCTTTAAGATATTAAACTAAACAAGTCTAAAGAAAGCTGAGATATGCTGAGAATCAATGTGTTCAAAATGGTGAGAGATTAAAGTGACAGGATAAATGGAGAATTTTTTCCAATTGACAATGGAGTAGGTAACCAGAAATCATGGATTTAATTTCATTCACAAAAGAATTAAAGAGAGCATGAGGAAATTTTCTTTTACAAAATGAGTTACTAAGACCTGCAATGCATTGCTTGGGGGTGCAGCAGAAGCAAACTTAGTAGCAGCTTCCAAAAGTAAAGTAGATTTAATGTTTGCAAAGGAAGAATTTCCAGGACTGTGGAGAAAAATCAGGGAAATGGGACTCATTAGATACTGCCCTTCAAAGAGTCAGCACTGGCATAATGGGCAAATAGCCTCACGTATATGAAAAATCAAGTGTTAGCTTACCCTGACCCAAGCTCTAAATCAAGAATCTGCTCCCTGACCAGTACTACATATAAATGCTAGCTTCTAATGCTAATTTGAATGCCAATTCAAATGAATTGAATAGATTTTCTCAAGTGAAATGATAATGCAAAGCTGATAAATTGCTTTAGTGTTAAAGGTGCTTTATAAAAATGCAACATTAAACTGAGACTCGTCTTCTGCTCAGATGAATACAAAAGTTCCAAAATGGCTAGTCAGAGAAGAGCAAAAAAATTACCTTGGTGTCTTGACAAAAGTTATCTCAATAGACAGCACTGAAGTAAATTAACAGGTCATTAACAAGATTATTATTTAAGACCTTGCTCGGTTGCAAATTGAGTGCTGTATTAATCCAACTGGCACCAGTGACTACACTTCAAAATAATGAATTGGTTGCGAAGTTCTCAAACATTCTGATGACTGAAAGGAATTGCATAAATGCAAGCTTATTATTTACTCTTACTGGCTTCTGCTTTGAAAAAAATACTTTGCTGCAATTAGCAATGAGCAAATGCAAAAAAAAATCGAGCTGTTGGCTCAAATCCAAACATTCATTTTTTTCTCTCTATTATCAGGTTTGTTCAACAATTGAAGGAAAAGAAACAGATGGAATGGATAGGGTTGTCTTTTTGAAAAACTGCTCAATTCAAGAGCTGCATTAATATGTGTCTTGGAAACCTTATGCTAACATTGTGTATAATGACATCTTTCTAGCTGGTGTTTGCTGGAAAATTAGAATGATTTAAATGTCAAATGCATAATTCATTTGCAGATGAATCAGGATGGAATTTAACATGATGGTTTTATTCAGCTATTATTAAGTTAGGTAGCCATTAGTTGAAGTAAACATTTAATTTGCCTGCGTTTCTATTTTCAGTTGGTATTCTGCATGATGGGTGCCAATGAGTGACTGACTTAGCCTCATTAACCATGATACTTCATTCACATCAAAAGCCTTAATGACATCATAATAATTCCAATTACTTGCACTTGGGTATATCATGGATATGACAGCTTAATCACAAATATATCATTTAAAATGTGTCTGTTAAACCCCTAATTATAAAACCACTTTACATCTTCCTGCATCTCCTGCTCTCGTAAAATCAGCTACTTTAGTAAAGACTGGAAAAAAAATGGTGAATCAAACCTGGGACTTGAAAAAACCTGCAGGTAGTGGGAATCTGAAACAAAGATTGAAAATGCTGAAAATACTTAGAGGTTTGGCTGCTTTGATGGAGAGATTAACAGTTTATGGATTTGCTGGTTTCAGTACCCAGGTGCTTGAACCAAATAGTAATACCAAGCCTACACATACCAGGAGCAAAACTTACTGTGCAATTTTTTAGGTTTGAAATGTTAAGGATAGTAGGGATCCTTTATGATGCAGGGGTGAATCAGAGAGCCGGGGGGCACTGGAACCTCAGTAGTCTCACAGAGAACTGAGTACCAATGAGGCTGATTGGGATATCTCAACATGGAGGTACCCTAACTGGTCAATGTAGAAGGGCTGCACTGAAAACTCTCAAAATCAGCACAGTCATTCGAATGCAGCAGGAAGTCCTACAGAAAATCGAATGGGATTACGATTGTAGCTATTTACCTATGTGATTCTATTTTGTTGGGACTTGGAGTCACTGGCTGTAATAGGCCTATTCTCCTGATCCACAGCAGGGATGCTATCTCCAATGCACTTGCAGTCTCCACAAAGGTGGGAGGCCACTCTGTTGGTGTGAAAGATATCGCAAAATCATAACTTACTGAGGTATGAACCACCCTAATAGGCTGCCCAGAGAGAAAAAAACAATCATATTAGGAAATGAACACACTAGACATACTGGTTTTGGTATAATTTGGTTTATTATTGTGACATGCATCAAGATACAGTGAAAAGTATTCTTTGTGTGCTATACAGACAAATCATACCTTACATAAGTACATCAGGGCAATAGAGTAGAATGCAGAATATAGTTAAATCATACCTTACATAAGTACATCAGGGCAATAGAGTAGAATGCAGAATATAGTTTTACAGCTACAGAGAAGGTACAGAGAATGATCAAATCGAATATATGAGAGGTCCTTCGTTTGTGGTATACTATGTTGGACTAATATGTCTCATTTGCCAGATTTATTGTTTTATTTTCCTTCTGGTTGTTCACCTCCAGGGAGTAGATAGCCAATCCCGTTAACAGCATGACCCTCAAAGTTCCCTCATTTACTAAGCACAGCCTATGTCCAATATCGTCTCCACAAAGCCAAGGAAGTCCAGCCCAAACATTGCAGCTCAATGTCCTGCATCAGAGTTGACAATACCTAAAAGGTAATAGATTTTTTAAAAATCTATTTAAAGTGTGAAAGTGGCTGTAAGGGGAGGGATAAAGAAGGGAGAAGATAGAAAAGATCAAAAGTGAAGGCCTGTGATAATTTGGAAGATAAGAGAGATTAAATGATAGAACAAAAGTATTAGAATGAGAGAAAGTTGAATCGCCAACACATTTATGTTCCAAAAGATCGGATATATTTTGAGGATAGAGAGAAGATTCTAAAATTGTTGAATTCAAAATTGAGTTCCAAAAGGCTGTAAGCATCCAGTTGAAGGCTTGGAGCCTTTCCTTGAGTTTGTATTGAATTTCAGTGAAAAGTCTAAATTGCTGAGAGCAGATACATCAAAGTAGGAGGGGAATGGATGTGAAAAGGGCTAACATCTAGATGAATGGCTTCGGTCTTCCTAATATCTAAATGGAGGGAATTTGGTTTTTCCAATACTGTACATCAAACCAACAATCTTGCAACACAGAGGTAGTGAAGGCATTAAGAGAAGTGGTGGCTTGGCAGAGTTGGATATTGTCACTGTATATATGTGGATCCTGATATTATTCCATCAACTGGTATTGCCAAAGGACAGCAGGTAGAAGAACGATAATAGGGACCCAGCATAGACCTTTGTCAGACAACAAAGATAATGAAGAGGAAATTGGAGGAAAAAACTTTGAGGCTGATGAGGAGGGCAGAGTGGTGGACATGAACTTTATGAACTTCAGTAAGGTGTTCGACAAGGTTCCCCATGGCAGACTGATTAACAAGGTTAGATCTCATGGAACACAGGGAGAACTTGCCATTTGGAAACAGAACTGACTCAAAGGTAGAAGACAGAGGGTGGTGGTGTAGGGTTGTTTTTCAAACTGGAGGCCTGTGACCAGTGGAGTGCCACAAGGATCAGTGCTGGGTTCACTACTTTTTGTCATTTATATAAATTATTTGGATGTGAGCATAAGAGGTGTAGTTAGTATATTTGCAGATGACACCAAACTTGGAGGTGTAGTGGACAGTGAAGAAGGTTACCTCAGATTACAACAGGGATCTTGATCTGATGGGCCAATGGGCTGATGAGTGGCAGATGGAGTTCTTGATTCCTTCACCCCCTGCTGGCAGTAATCCTCCTGCTGCCCCTACAAGCTCACCTTGAACCCTCTGGAAAGACTAACAGATGGACACCCAGGGACCATATTCACTGCAGACCTCTGAGATTGCTCAATCCTGAGATTGACTTCAATGAGCAACCCCTAGACATGACTGACCAAACCCCTGGCCTCTGTCTTTGAAGCTCCCCGAATGATGATAAGTGATTCCCCTGAATGTCTGTGATGATTCCACAGCACTGAATACTGCCCACTCCCCAGACTGTACTCAGATAGATTCCCTGACCATAAGCATCCCAAGGGGATGACTAACTGTGACCATGGCTTTTGACTGGACTGATGACTATGCCATATTAGTTTCCAATACAAACAAACATTTTGTTGAACAAACATGCAGTGTGTTGACAGCACAGGCAGATGGCACATCCTGTGATTGACATTTTTATGCGTCAAAATGCCCGCCTCCAGTCAGATTCCTAATGACAAGCATTGCAAGCAGACTCTGTGTTTCTACCCAAAGATGCACCTCAACATGGCAATACTGATGCCATTGTCTCTGGCTGAAGCACCATCACGCGAACATGTGTGACGAGGCAAGGTAAGGTATGCTTCCAGCATTTAGGTAGGTGCTAAGTGAGCAGCACTATGAGAGCAAGTGACCAGCTATGGTTGCAGACTAGTTCAGTCTGTGAGCTGGGTGACTATTCATGCATACTGAGTATCCCTGTAGTAACCTTCCAAAGCTAGTTGCTGGTGCACCCTACAAGCTGTGTGACAATGTCCATGGATGTGGGTTGCACGCAACTGTTGCCGGCAGATCATATTCTAAGATGCACTTCAGTCATACATGGAGCATATCCAGAACAGGCAGCACTCTGAATCCACCCTCAAATGCACTTGGTCCATCTCAAACACCTCCCTCCCTTTCTTGACCTCGCCATTTCCATCTCCAGCGACAGTCTCCTGACGGTGTTTATTACAAACCTAATCACTCCCATAGCTACCTGACCACACCTCCTCTCACCCTGTATCCTGCAAGAACTCCATCCCATTCCCCCAATTCCTCTGCCTCCGCCAGATCTGCTCAGCCACAGGATATTCCACTCACGAGCATCCCAGATGTCCACCTATTTAGAACAATATGCTTTTCCTCCCCCCGTCATCCAGGCAGCCCTCCACCACACCACTGCCATTCCCTATTCCACTGCTCTAAATACCCCCCTCCCAATGCAATAAAGATAGAGCTCCCCCTTGTCCTCACCTATCACCCCACCAGACTCCGCATCCAATATATTATCTCCAAACACTTCCGCCAACTCCAACTAGAACCCACCACTAGGAATAACTTCCCCTCCCCACCCCTCTCTGCCTTCCACAAGGACTAATCCCTTTGATAGTCCTACGCCAACTCAGCCACCAATCACCCAGGTACCTTCACCTGCAACCAGAAAAGATGCAAAATCTGCCGGTACACCACACACCTCACTTCCATCAAGGGTCCCAAACAGTCCTTCCAGATGAGACAGAGGTTCACCTGCCTCACTTCCATCCTAGTTTACTGCATCAGGTGCTCCTGATGTGGTCTTCTCTACATCGGGGAGACCGAATGTAACCTTAGGGAACCACTGCTCGCTGCCACCAACCAGATTCATTCCTCCCACTGACCAACCAGGCCGTCCCCTCTACCTGTGTTCACCTATCCCCACTTCACCACCCTGCCCCCACCACCCCTTTTATCTGCAGCTCCCCTTACACCCATCCCCAGTCCTGAAGAAGGGTTACAGCCAAAACGTCAACTTCTCTACCTCCTGATGCTTCCTGGCTTGCTGTGTTCTTCCAGCCTCATGCCTGTCTACTTTGGATTCCAGCATCTGCAGTTTTTTTTGTCTCTTGGCACTCTGAATCTGTCAGGTATCATTCTGGTTTCCATGATGAGTTTTCTCAACGACTGGGTTGTTTGGCACATTTGGTATAATAGAAAGCTCAATACTAATAAGGTGAATCAGGCTATTAAAATTTAACAAGCTATGATTCTACTTAATTGGCAATTCACCTCTGCTTAGTGAGAAACTCACCACAATGTTTGTGAAGAACATAAGTGATGGACCAAGATGCTGCTGATGTTGATATAGTGTAGACCTCTCCAGATTTCGGGTTCATATGCTGCAAACCACATTGTAGCCTGCTTCACTCAGATCCCCATAAGATTCCACCCAATATTTCAGATCGGTCACTTCAATAGTATTATAGTGACTATAATGTAGCCTATTATTAGATTCAGTCAATGTAGTAAGAACATTTAAATTATAAAAACATTTATGATACTGAAAAGATTTAAAAACCAATGTCAGTGAACCAATGCTGTTTCTTCATCCTGAATTGTGTGGGATTTCAACGTTACCCACAGCCACAACTTGAATATATCTGTTTTGTAAATGACATTGATCAGATTTGTTTTTGTTGCAAACGAATGGCAATCTGCTGTGCTCAGACAAGCTGAACTTGTAATAAGCAGTGACTGTATACTTTACCTTGATTTCCAAATATTGCAAGCAGTGAATTTTTATCACAATTGATTAACCATTTCAGTCTGAAGACATTCAATTCCAGATCAGTTTATATAGGTTCCATAATTACTGTAGTAGTCCAATTTGATTCAAAAAGAATATGATCAATATCACATGATTGTACTGCCTCATTCTCTTTCCCCTTCTGTACGATGGCCGATAGATATGCAACAAATCTGATCATATATGTTTGCTGATCATGTTTTAACTGTAGCTATCTCCATCATGGAAATCAATTGTAGGTCACCTCAGATTCTGATTAAGTATTGCACTGAAGGAGACAAAAAAATTATTATCAGCATTTGACTATGTATTTATTCTTTCTTTCATGAGATGTGGACTTCTCTGGATGGGCCAATGTTTGTTGACGATCCCTGTTTGCAGTGATGGTGTTGTCTGGGACATAGTCATACTCATAAACTGTATATTATAGACAATGTCAGGCTATTGTTTTACTCATCGACGAAACAATTCTCACAAATTTGATACTAGTCCCGAGATATCAGTTAGGAGGTATTCGCTGAATCAACAAGACTTAGTTTGCCATTTTGCCTCCATCAATGTTAGATTGCCTGTCCAGTTTCTTTCTTTTTTGAAAAGCTTTAGCTGTTTGATTCAACTAAATGGCTTAGTATGCCATTTGAGGGCAGTTTTGGGTCAACCACTTTGCTCCATTGTCTTGAGTCAGAAGGAGATCAGAATAGATAAGGACAGCGTTTGTGAATCAGAAGGATTTATACAAGTCACCAACACTCTCATGGTCATCGTTACACTTATAATTTCAAATTTCATTGGATTCAAATTCCACCACCTGTTGTGGTGGGATTCAAACACTGGCCTCGATAGTACTTTCTGGGTATCTGGATTATTGACAGAGTGACAATACCACAATGCCATCAGCTCCTCCATCTTGTCCATTAAAATTACAGTGCTACTTGAGTAAAAGATCCTGAAAATGGCAGTTTAATAACTTTCACAAGCGTCATAATTCTAATATTTGACAGCATTACTCATTCATCTTATTGTTATCTAAAGAAATGTAATGGGGTAACTATTAACAGAATTTAAACTATGGCCATAACCTGACTGAATGTGGGTTGAACCTGTCCACCTCATAAAGCAACATAAACAAAGAGCAATTATTATAA
The DNA here is from genome assembly GCF_004010195.1 of Chiloscyllium plagiosum. Lineage (NCBI taxonomy): Eukaryota > Metazoa > Chordata > Chondrichthyes > Orectolobiformes > Hemiscylliidae > Chiloscyllium > Chiloscyllium plagiosum. The sequence goes on from NC_057710.1 coordinate 64,094,110, forward strand.
AGTAAATGGCCAAATAGCTTCCACATCGTATGACAATATGTGGATATTTGTCTTGTGCCTTTTAGGAGTCATCTTGGTTGATGACTTGATTGACTTCCTTTAGATTAGGTTAGATTCCCTACAGTGTGGAAACAGGCCCTTCCGCCCAACAAGTCCACAACAACTCTCCGACGAGTAACCCACCCAGACCCATTTCACTCTGACTAATGCACCTAACACTATGGGCAATTTAACATGGCCAATACAATTGTCCTGCATGTCTTTCGGACTGTGGGAGGAAACTGGAGCACCCACAGGAATCCTACGCAGAGACGGGGAGAATGTGCATGCACAAGAATTCCTAGAAGCATGGCATTCCAACCAGAACTCTATCAACAAAAACATAGACTTGCATCCCATTTACCACCCTCTGAGAAAAATAACAGGAAATGACATCACCACGACAAAGAGAAGGAGGCAAGAAAGGAGGGGGAGTGACGTTTTTGATAAGGGATGGCATTTCAGCTGTACTGAGGGAGGATATTCCAGGAAATACATCCAGGGAAGTTATTTGGGTTGAACTGTGAAATAAGAAAGGGATGACCACGTTATTGGATTGTATTATAGACTCCCTAATAGTTAGAGGGAAATTGAGAAACAAATTTGTAAGGAGATTTCAGTTATCTGTAAGAATAAGAGGGTGAATGTGGTTGGGGATTTTAACTTTCCAAACATAAACTGGGACTGCCATAGTGTTAAGGCTTTAGATGGAAAGGAACTTGTTAAGTGTGTACAAGAAGATTTTCTGATTCAATATGTGGATGTACCTACAGGAGAATGTGCAAAACTTGACCTACTTTTGGGAAGTAAGGCAGGACAGGTGACTGAGGTGTCAGTGGGGGAGCACTTTGGGGCCAGCAACCATAATTCATTAGTTTTAAAATAGTCATGGAAAAGGATAGATCAGATCTAAAAATGGAAGTTCTAAATTGGAGGAAGGCCAATTTTGACAGTATTAGGCAAGAATTTTGTAAAGCTGTTTGGGGGCAAATGTTTGCAAGTAAAGAGACGGTTGGAAAATGGGAAGCCTTCAGAAATGAGATAATGAGAATCCAGAGACAGTGTATTCCTGTTAGGGTGAAAGGGCAGGCTGGTCAGTTTAGAGAATGCTTAAGGGTTTGGTTAAGAAAAAGAAGGAAGCATATGTCAGGTATAGACAGGATAGATCGAGTGAATCCTTACAGTATAAAGGCAGGAGGAGTATATTTAAGAGGGAAATCAGGAGGGCAAAAAGGGAACATGAGATAGCTTTGGCAAATAGAGTTAAAGAGAATCCAAAGGGTTTTCACAAATACATTGAGGACAAAAGGGTAACTGTGGAGCGAATAGGGCCCCTCAAAGATCAGCAAGGTGGCCTTTGTGTGGAGCCACAGGAGATGGGAGAGATACTAAACGAGTATTTTGCATCAGTGTTTACTGTGAAAAAGGATGTGGAAGATATAGACTGTAGGGAAATAGATGGTGACATCTTGAAAAACGTCTATATTACAGCGGAGGAAGTGCTAGATGTCTTGAAACGGATAAAGGTGGATAAATCCCCAGGACCTGATCAGGTGTATCCCAGAACTCTGTGGGAAGCTAGAGAAGTGAGTGTTGGGTCCCTTGTTGAGATATTTGTATCATCGATAGTCACAAGTGAGGTTCCGGAAGACTGGAGGTTGGCAAACGTGGTGCCACTGTTTAAGAAGGGTGGTAAGGACAATCCATGAACTATAGACCGGTGAGCCTGATGTCGGTGGTGGGCAAGTTGTTGGAGGGAATCCTGAGGGACAGGATGGACATGTATTTGGAAAGGCAAGGACTGATTAGGGATAGCCAACATGGCTTTTTGCATGGGAAATCATGTCTCACAAACTTGATTGAGTTTTTTGAAGAAGTAACAAAGAGGATGATGAGGATAGAGCATTGGACGTGATCTATATGGACTTCAGTAAGGCATTTGACAAGGATCGAGGAGAAAGTGAGGTCTGCAGATGCTGGAGATCAAAGTTGAAACTTTATTGCTGGAACAGCACAGCAGGTCAGGCAGCATCCAGGGAACAGGAGATTTGACGTTTCGGGCACAGGCCCTTCTTCAGGAATTCCTGAAGAAGGGCCTGCATTTGACAAGGATCCCCATAGGAGACTGGTTAGCAAGGTTTGATCTCATGGAATACAGCGAGAACTAGCCATTTGGATACAGAATTGGCTTAATCAACAGTATCCTCAGTCTAACAATGCTTATTTGTTTGCTATAAGAACTGTGAAGCTCTTACTCCTACTGATTCAGTCATGGACAGATGCAACCGTGACAGGTCCATCAGTGAATTTGAGATCAAGTCGGTATTTCGGTGTTGTTGGCTTTCTCACCACTGATTGCAGAGCTTATTGCTGTCTGATCAGATCCATCCTTTAGGACTCGGTCAGTATTGTGCGATGATGGTGGAATTTGAAGTCCTCCACTCAGTGTAAATTCTTGCATTTTCAGTGTTTTTTGAGTGACATTTGATATGGAGGAGCACTGCTTCATCAGTAAAAGGAAGGTGCTGGGTGATAATCAGCACGAAGGTTCTTTGTCTATAAGAATAGACCCTGCTTCTTTTAAGTTTTTGACATCCCAAAAAGCATTCATTTTCTTCTTATTTGTCAGCAATTACTGCTGGTTTTGGCCATTTCAGAAACAAATACTAAAAAAAATTACCTGCTGTAAGCAAATCGACTCTAAATTTGGAGGTGAATATATAAATTCAGTTGTAGGTTTATCATTGAATTAATAGCATTTTGGAAATATTGACAATCTATAAATGTTATGATAACTGCACTCATGAAAGCATATTAGAAGAAATCAATATTTTATTTTCTTGGTCATGGTATGGTTCAAAACAAATATAACATTTGACATATATCAAGCCAGTTGTGTATTAAAGTTTAGTCATCATAGTAACATAGTTAGCAACTAAGGAAAGGAAATTTGGTTTACTTTAATTTATTATTGTCACATGTATCTAGGTACAATGAAAAGTTTTGTTTTGCGTGCAATACAAGCAGATCATATCACACAAAGTGCATAAGAACAGAACGAGGATTACAATGCCACGGCTGCAGAAAAGTTGCACAAAGAGCAAGTTCAACATGAAATGTAACATTTGAGAAGTCCATTCAAAAGTCTAATAACAGCAGGGAAGAGGCTGTTCTTGTTGGTATGTGTGCCTAAGCTTTTGTACGTTCTGCCTAACCGAAGAGGTTGGAATAGATTATAATCAGTAATAGCTTTCTAGGAGAACAAGAATGACATTCTGATTGTAATTTCACAAGGCTGGAAGATCGGTCATGAAAATGTTCATTGTAAGGAAAAGATTGTTGTTGTAAGCAATAAGGATTGCCGGATATGTAGGTCGAGGAGCCATACTTATCTCCACTGAAGTACAGTAAAAGTGTGATGTGTTGAATCACTATATGTGTGTCCACTGGAGGGCACATAAATAATAAGTCAACTTCAAGACAGCTGAGGAGGCTCCTATGTAACTCAGTTTTGCCTACAAATGTATCAAGTGACAAAAAAAAACTTTTCATACAATGCAAACATAGTGAACACAATTAAATACAATGAAAACAAAAAAAAAGAAAGAACTGTGGATGCTTGAAATCAAAAACAAAAACAGAAATTGCTGAAAAAATTAACAGGTCTGGCAGCATCTGCGGAGAGAAATCAGATAACAATCCGAGTCTAGTGACCTTTCTTTAGAACAATAAAAACAAATACTGTTGCTGTGGTGTACAGTTCCGACAAAGAGTCACTGATTCAAACATTAACTCTGTTTTCTCTCTAAAGATGCTGTCAAACCTGCTGTGTTTCACCAGTACTCTGCTTTTGTTGTAGAAAATTCTGATTTGGCACCCTGTTTCTCAATTTAATTTACTTAGTGATGTGTTAAATCAAGACATCTCTGTCTCAATCAAGCAGCTGTGTTCTGCAACTGATTGATCCTTGCCACAGTTTGAAAGGAACATGTGGTTCAATAGATAAATAGCTTCATAAAGCTTTATTTTACTGCCACAACAGTAAAAATGTTGATCTGTGATTACAGATCCGGTTTCAAGGAATGTCATTTACTAATAGCTTCTTTAGAAATGCACAAGCAACTCACATAACATAAGCTAAGAAGCCATAGACCACACAGGGCCATAGGTGCTTCTCACCTTTAAAAAAGGGACATTTGATTATGTATAGCTTGAGGGTAACCACTCCATATGCATGGGGTAAGTTGAGGCAAGTCTCCACAGAGTGCTATAGCAATACTGGGATTTTACTGGTGCTATCGACTTTATTCTGTACAAGTGTTTTCTTATTCACTCATTGGATGTGGGCATCGATAGCTTGGCTAGCATTTATTGTTCTGAGGGCAATTAAGAGTCAACCACATTGCTGTGGGTCAGAAGTTCCATGTAGACCAGACCAGATAAGGATGTTTTCCTTCCCTAAAAGACATTAGTTAACCAGATGGGCTTTTCCCTCCTCAGAGGAGGTGATGGCCTAATGGTATTATCACTTGACAATTAATCCAGAAGTTCAGATAATATCCTGATGACCCGAGTTCAAATTCCAACTTGGCAGATGGTGGAATTAGAATTCAATTTTTAAAAATTCTGCAAGTAAGTGTTTAAAGCTGACCATTAAATCGTTGTTAATTTTTAGAAAAACACATATAGTTCACGAATGTCCTCGAAGGAATCCTACTGGGTATGGCCTACATGTGATTCCAGAGCCAGAGCCACACTGCTGTCTGGGCAATAAATGGTGGCTTAGCCAACAACAAGCTCATCCCCTTGAGTGAATACAGATAATCAACAATGTATTCATGGCCATCATTGCACTCTTAATTCCAGATTTTTATTGAATTCAAATTCCACTATTTGCCATGGCAGGATTTAAACCTGGGTCCCCAGAACATTTCCTGGGTCCCTGAATTAACACTCCAGTCATTACACCACCAGGTTATCACCTCCACTCTATTACATAGAGTGGAGGTGATAAATTATAATCATCTACATAATATATGTATGTAAGATGTTAAGTCAATCTACTTTGTAATGAAGACACTGAACCATACTTTGTGTAAAACATTTGGCCCTCATATAATTTTTTAAACGTTTCTCCTCTCACCTTAAATGTGCCCCCTGGACTTGAAATCCCCCAACTTAGAGGAAAGACAGCAGAAGTGGTGGATGGAAGTATAGTTACAACATTATACAACATTTGGGTAAGTTCATGAACAGGAAAGATTTGGAAGGATATGGGCCAGGAGCAGGCAGGTGGGACTAGTTTAGTTTGGGATTATGTTCAGCATGGACTGTTGGACTGAAGGGTTTGTTTCCTTGCTATATGACTGTACGATCCCTGTACAGTATTGAGTGTAGGTGGGAAGTGGAGGTTGTTTATTCTTTCACTGCAAATGGTTCAAACATCACCTCGAGGTGATGCAAAGAGGAAGCTGATGTCATTGGAAAGTGACAGAAAGCAATGGCCAGTCTCAAAGATCTGAATCACACTCAGTTCCTTCCTTATATTACAATCATGCTTCTGATAAATTACCTGAATATCCGCAAAATATTGAGCTCCCTTTCACCTGGATAACCAATATCACCTGTAAATTACCCACATGACTCTAGTACTTCACGTTTTTAAAAGTAGAATTAACATTACAAGCAAAAACAATGTCTTGCTATTTACAAAGGCATCAACTTACATTGTTTTTCTTTCCTGAAGCTTGTTTCCCATTGTGCTTGTGATAGGAAATCAGCTCATTCCTGTTCTGAATCTATCCCATTTAGTATAGTGATAGTGCCACACAACACAGTCAACAGTATCCTCAGTCTGACAATGCTTATTTGTTTGCTATAAGAACTGTGCAGCTCTTACTCCTACTGATTCAGTCATGGACAGATGCAACCGTGACAGGTCCATTAGTGAATTTGAGATCAAGTCGGTATTTCGGTGTTGTTGGCTTTCTCACCACCTATTGCAGAGCTTATTGCTGTCTGGTCAGTTCCATCCTTTAGGACTCGGTCAGTATTGTGCGATGGTGGTGGAATTTGAAGTCCTCCACTCAGTGTAAATTCTTGCATTTTCAGTGTTTTTTGAGTGATATTTGATATGGAGGAGCACTGCTTCATCAGTGAAAGGAAGGTGCTGGGTGGTAATCTTTGCCTATAAGAATAGACCCTGCTTCTTTTAAGTTTTTGACATCCCAAAAAGCATTCATTTTCTTCTCATTTTTTTTAAAATTTATTTTTAAATTTGAACGTTTAAATTTTGAATTAGTGGCCAATGGGTTTTTCTGTATCTGCAGGGTCTAACTATTAACTTGCATTTCTGTGGTAATTTCTTTCAAAACAATTTGATTGATGAGTACTTTTCAGAACAAGTATGGTCTCGTATCTATATATTTGGAGAGTTCATGACAGAACATTGTAAACAATTATGCATTAGGTTTCTGTTAGAAATTTCTGGACCTAGCGTGTTTATGTTTAAGGAAAACACGTATTGCTTGGAAATAAAGGGTTTTCTTTTAGTTAGTTTAGGACAATTCTAAATTAAAATGGATGTATAAAACAGAGCTCCTAACAAGAGGAGCAAACAGCAAAAATAGTCAACCTTAGAACAAGGAGTCTAGTAATAATTCCAAAGCAAGAAAAATTCAATAAAACCCTGAAGACCCATGCAAACATTGCATAGACAGTTGCCTGAGGATGGAACTGAACCCAGGCCCTTGGTATTGTGTATTAGCAGTGCTAACCACTGAGCCATCATGCCACACTCTTTCTTTCATGAAGTAATCTTATTTACTGTTGAACCAAATCTGCAGCATTGCTTATATGCTTATGTTTCCATTAGAAAAAAACTTTATTAAAACAAAAGAAAAACAATCTATCAAGTCAGGTTTCAGGCTGGGATCTGACATGCCCAGTGATAACATCAGCTGGGATTGCAATATAATGAGGGTGGAAATACATATTTAAAGCTCCTGTTCACATTTAAGTCTGTCCAGCAGTGTTTACCAAGTCATTGGAAAGGACACCTCTGAGGAAAAGGCAATTGCCCGAACAGTTTTGTGTCTGGACCAGGATGAGGGGGCATCCTTCCCTCCAGACTCCAATGCAATATCTTCTTCCCTGACATTGAACATTCCATCAGACAAACCCCACCCAATCCAATGTTCTTAGAATCAATAATTGAATAGCCCTTCCACACCTTCAAACTGACCCAACCCACCCAGTTGAGAAGAGAACAGAAGCAGTGGTAAAGTAGATCAACACAATGTGTAAACCTCTTCTATTCTCTGCCCATACGGCAGGTCATTAGTGATTGTTTGCTGAACCACAGCAAAGTGCTGCGATTGTTCACGAAACAAAGCACGTGCTTTAGACTCTCTGGCCAGTGCTAAAAAAAAGTAGTCATAGAACATAGAACTGTACAACACAGGAATGGGCCTTTCGGCCCAAGATGTTGTGCTGAACATGATGCTAAATGAAACTAATTCCTTCTGGTTCACATCCCTCCATTCATTGCATATTCATGTGCTTATCTAAAAGTCCCTTAAATACCGTTATCGTATCTGCCTCCACCATCTTCCCTGACTGAACGTTTCAGACTCCTACCACTCTCTTGTCCCTCAATCCCCTTTGAAACCCCTGTTTTTGACTTTAATCATAACCACACATCACAATTCAGCCAATTGAGCTGGCTAGCCACATGTTGTGAAAGCTAACAGAAGTTTTGACTCACATTACTGAGGGGCGGCATGTAGATGAAAAGTAGATCAGAAAATTCCAGAATGTTGTAGTGAGATTATAAGAGTGTAAAATGACGATCAACTTTCAGACAGTTTTGTTAATGTATCATTTACTGAACGTGTATTAATTTGAAAAGCGATAATGCTGAGTTCAGATTTGAAAAGGTGGGTATGTGTTTCTCGTTATATGTTGTTTAAGTTCTTTAAATATCTTTGTGGATATTCTTGGAATCTGCAGCATAACAGTGAGGCACTTTTAGACAGTTTAAAATTAGGAATGCCTTCTGCTGGGAGAATGTGACAATTCAGATAGTATCTATTTCTGGTGAAAGCTTTTACTCATTTTGAGAAATGCTGTCAATTTTTACTCTGGCAAAATGGTGGTAAAATTGTTTTATAACTGATGTACCATGGACTGATCTCTTATTAACTCTCAACCATGTAATCTGAAATGATATTCACATGTAAGCCAAGTCATGCAGGACTTACAGACTTTCTTTCTAAAACACTAGTAAACTGCTTGTATTTTTTTATGGCAGTCCAATAGTCATTCTTTTAGTATCTGGCAGATTTCTTGATTACTGATCTTGCATTGAAGCCTATACTTATCTAAAGGAGAGAAAAAAACCTGAAATCTGACACTCATCCAAGATGGAATGTCTTATTCATGAAACACATTAGCATTTTTAAATTAAGCAGACAAGAGACATAAATTGCGAAGATGACATAAGAACGTTAGCATGCAGACAGGCAGATTTTACTGCCTCTGCCTTCCTCAAAACTGGACTGGCTAAACAATCAACAATTGAAAATATGGAAAAGTCAACATTTAGAGTAAAAGGAAAAGGTCCTAAATCATTACAATTTTTTGGCGTGGTCAGATCAGATCCGTACCCACCATGTTGCATATGCAGCTAAACCAAGGCTGCATCTCCTCATGTGCTGAGTTTCCTGTCACCATCCTCTTAAAGTGTAGGGATCTACAGGGTTGCTTGGTCGAGTATAGTAGAGGAAAACATTTACTGGTCTAACTAGAAGAGATGCCTGTGTTGAACAAGAGGTAGTGTATAGCATATAAGCAACTAGCTATAGGTTAGATTGCTATGATAGTCATTATTGCAGAAACTGTGAGGAGGAGCTGGATGTAAGGTCTTCTTCCTCTGAGAAGTAAGCCCGTCTACCCCAGGTCCGTATGACATTATTGACACTCCGAGTAGTAACCCTTTCAGACCCTCGTGCCATTATACAGCAATTAGTAATACTTAACAATTTGTAAATAATTTTGTAGGTAAATTAAATTTCTGCACCAAATATTTGGATGTTGCTGGAAACAGAGATCTGTTGTTGTCAGGCTAGGTAATCTAAATACCCAAAGACAACCGAATATTTGTCTGTGGCACCAGCTCAAACTTCAACAGTAGACTTTCATTTAACTGTTTATCAGCTTACTACATGTGTAAGATAAATTTCTGAAACATTTTCATATGGCTCCTTGACTTCATTGACCTGCTCATTACCAAAGGAAAAGCTACAACTTTTGCTCCTGCCCAATCATTCCCCCGGAGTAAGTCAGCTGCATTTATGGTGACCCATAGGGATCCCTTACAGTTACCAAATCAGATATTGGGTCCCACTCTCGCTATACCAGGTGAAAAGATATGGGTAAATACATTCTGGTAATGTAGGTTGCCTTTGATTAACGCAATAGTCATGTTCCTGAAAATCAGTGTTAAATGAAACAATGTTATTCTAAAAACATATTCCCATGGAAGCCCATGTAAATTTTAGGTTACATTTCCGACACGTCAAAGACAAATAGAAGACATGCACAAATTTTATGTAAAACACCAAAAGAGACATGAAAGAATGTGAAATGGACACCTTTTAGTGTTCTGGCATCACATAGGGGATCGCTTATTTGAAGGTGAAAGTTGATTTATCTTCATCAGATTCATCTACAGTTCTGGAAGGTGATGCTTGAGGACCATCAAACTGCTCCTCTGCTGCCCTGTAGATTGATTGTCCTTAGAGACAGTTTTTAAAAAAAAATTATCTGGCCTTAACTGAGGCACGTAATGGCCAAATTAAGCTGAACAAATTGGAGCTTGCCTAGAAATGCTGAGTTTCCTCACACTGGTGGCCATAATGTAAGAACTGTGCTGCTGTGAATCAGGCATTTATTATTGAAATGATGGAGAGTTCAAAAATCAGGACCCAGTGAATCTGTGCCAATCAAAACTACGCTAATCAAGGACAACCTGCAACATTTACTAAAGCTTTGCCATTCATGTAGCCCAACTATTTAAGCGGGGAGGAAGAATTGAGAACTTTTGACTTTTGACTCTTTTGACTTTCATAGTAGGGCAACTGTTAGAATCTACAATAACACGTGCGATGATTGAACATTTAGGAAAAAAAAATAGCAAAGTTGACCAGGGTCAACGTGGATTTCTGAAAGGTAAATGGTATTTGACAAAATTGTTGGAGTATTTTGACAATGTCATTTGTAGCTTGCACAAAGGAAAATTACGTCGTTGGATTTTCAGAAGATTTTCAATATGTTCAGACACAACAGGTCAGTAAATAAAATTAGAGCTCATGGGATTAGGGGATTATCTGAGTATGGATTAAGAATTGATTAACAAGCAGAAAGGAGAGAGTAGGAATAAACAGATAATTCCCAGATGGTAGGTTATTACTAGTGTAAGGATCAGTGCTAGATCCATAATGGTTCATGATCAATATAAATGAGAGGTGATCTCATTGACACTTACAAAATTCTTACAGGGCATGATAGGATGAAATAGATAGAATGCTTCTCCAGTCTGCTGAGTCTAGAACTAGGGGACATAATCTTAAAATACATTTAAGACTGAGATGAAGAGGAATTTCTTTGAGAGGGTAGTGAATCTTTGGAATTTCCTACCCAGAGAACTCGAGAAATTCAATGGTTGAATGTGTTCAAGACAGGTTTCTTGTGACAAACATTAACAGATATAGAAATTGTGCAGGAAAGTGGAATTGAAGATATGCTCAGCCATGATCAAGAATGGTGGGACAGAGTCAATGGGTTGAATGGCCTACTACTTTACCTATGTTCCTCAAAACAAAATAGTTTGAGTGGCTCCTGTATCTCTAAATATGGCTATGGTTTATATGCCTCATTTGAAGAAAGTAAGTAACTTTTTAATTTTCTTTTGAATTCCCTCATACTCTCAAGCAGCTTGTTTACTTCTCTTGCACCCAAAGCAGTGTTTATATTTGGTCTTACAGCCACAGTCAACGTGATCCACTGTGCTGTCAGTCAGGGTTCCTTTCTCTGAACCGATCTTGTGCACCCCAATACATTCCACACTTCTAACTTGCAACTTCTAGCAATCTGCCTGAAGGTGTCTCAACTTGTGATAATCAAAACATTGAGGCCTTTGGTCCAGCTCATAATTGTAAGCCATTTCTGCTGTCTGCCTTGCTGTTAAACCTTTTGGTTTCCTGTGTGAGTTCTTAATGGCTTTTGTGTGGAGCCACAGAAAATGGGAGAGATACTACATGAATATTTTGCATCAGTATTTACTGTGGAAAAGGATATGGAAGATATAGACTGTAGGGAAATAGATGGTGACATCTTCCAAAATGTCCATATTACAGAGGAGGAAGTGCTGGATGTCTTGAAATGGTTAAAAGTGGATACATCCCCAGGACCTGATCAGGTGTACCCGAGAACTCTGTGAGAAACTAGATAAGTGATTGCTGGGCCTCTTGCTGAGATATTTGTATAATCAATAGTCACAGGTGAGGTTCTGGAAGACTGGAGGTTGGCTAACATGGTGCCGCTGTTTAAAAAGGGCGGTAAAGACAAGCCAGGGAACTATAGACTGGTGAGCCTGACCTCGGTGGTGGGAAAGTTGTTGGAGGGAGTCCTGAGGGACAGGTTGTACATGTATTTGGAAAGGCAAGGACTGATGGTTGTTTTTCAGACTGGAGGCCTGTGACCAGTGGAGTGCCATGAGGATCAGTGCTGTGTCCTCTACTTTTTGTAATTTACATAAATAATTTGGATATGAGCATAAGAGGTACAGTTAGTAAGTTTGCAGATGACACCAAAATTGGATAGCAAAGAGGGTTACTTCAGATTACAACAGGATCTGGACCAGATGGGCCAATGGGCTGAGAAGTGGCAGATGGAGTTTAATTCAGATAAATGCGAGGTGCTGCATTTTGGGAAAGCAAATCTTAGCAGGATTTATACACTTAATGGTAAGGTCCTAGGGAGTGTTGCTGAACAAAGAGACCTTGGAGTACAGGTTCATAGCTTTTTGAAAGTTGATTCGCAGGTAGATAGGATAGTGAAGAAGGTGTTCGGTACGCTTTCCTTTATTGGTCAGAGTATTGAGTACAGGAGTGGGGAGGTCATGTTGCGGCTGTACAGGACATTGGTTAGGCCACTGTTAGAATATTGTGTGCAGTTCTGGTCTCCTTCCTATCAGAAAGATGTTGTGAAACTTGAAAGGATTCAGAAAAGATTTACAAGGACGTTGCCAGGGTTGGAGGTTTTGAGCTATAGGGAGAGGCTGAACAGGCTGGGGCTGTTTTCCCTGGATTGTCGGAGGCTGAGGGGTGACCTTCTAGGAGTTTACAAAATTATGAGAGCCATGGATAGGATAAATAGACAAAGTATTTTCCCTGGGGTTGGGGAACTGGAGGGCATAAGTTTAGGGTGAGAGGGGAAAGATATAAAAGAGACCTAAGGGGTAACCTTTTCACGCAGCTGCCAGAGGATGTGGTGGAGGCTGGTACAATTGCAACATTTAAGAGGCATTTGGATGGGTATATGAATAGGAAGGGTTTGGAGGAAAATGGGCCGGGTGCTGGCAGGTGGGACTAGATTGGGTTAGGATATTTGGTCGGCATGGATGGGTTGGACCGAAGGGTCTATTTCCATGCTATACATCTCTATGACTCTATGACTATGACTCTGTTGGGTCCATCCCGCCATTGGGACAAGATATTCCCAGGGATGATGATGATGATGTTGTCTGGCTCATTATGTCCAAGGTATGATTCTGTGAGTATGTGAGGCTGATTCTTGACTAGTCTGTGAGGCAGATCTCCAAATCTTGTTTTAGCCACCAGATGCTAGTAAGGAGGACATTGCAGGGTACAATGGCTGAAGTTGGTGCTGTCATTTCCAGTGCTTCCATCAATGGCAGGTGGTCTATTGGGTGTCATTCCTTATGTGAGACTTAATCTTGGCAGGAGGGGTGGAATTGGGTGGTCAGAGGTGGCAGACTGCAGCAAATTGATCAAGACCTATGTTAGGGTGCAGGGATCATAATGTATGATCTGACTTCCATTTGTCTCAGCCAAACAGAAACTTTGTGCTGCCTCTGCCTCTAAATGATTTCAGTGTATATCCCAGAGTGCACCCAGTGGAATATTGGTTCAAATCTCAAATGAATATAAAAGGAAGACCCACAGTGTAAATAATTAATATATATTTCAGCAAATCTAAACATCTTAACAGCAACCTGTACCAATAGCACAATGTATCTCAATTTTGCAGTGGTTGAATAATTTTAAACTCTTATTGTTAATCTTTGCTCAGAGTCAAAGATTAGCTAGCATTTGAAGGCCTGTTTTGTCTGGCCAGAGGAAGCTCCAGAATCATCAAGTCATAGATTCATACTGCATGGAAACAGGCACTTGCATCCAAACAGTCCACACCAACCATTTTCCCAAATTAAACCAGTTACACCTGCCTGCACTTGGCCCATATCCCTCCAAACCTTTCCATTCATGAACTTATCCAAATGTCTTTTAGAAGTTGTACCTGCCCCATATTGACTAATTCCTCTGGCAGTTCATTCCACTGACAGTTCATTCCACTGGCAGTTCATTCCACACTTGCTATAACAGAGCAACCACAACTGCACACAGGACTCCAGAAGATGCCTCATGAATGTTCTGTACAACCTGAACATGATGTCCCAACTCCTCTACTCAAACGTCTGAGCAATGAAGGTAAGCATGCCAAAGGCCTTTTGAACCATGATGTCTACTTGTAATGCAAATTTCAAGGAGTGATGTACCTGAATCCGGAGGTTTCTGTCCTATACCACTACCCAAGGCCTTAAGATTAATTATATACATCTTGTTCTTGTTTTTATTGCTATAGTGCAATATCTCACACTTACCCAAATTCAATTCCATTTGCCACTCCCCAGCCCATTGGGCCAATTGATCAAGACCTCTTTGTAATCTTAGATGACCTTCTTCACTGTCCACTACACCACCAATTTTAGTGTCATCTGCAAACTTATAATCAATACCTCCTATATTCATTCAAATCATTTATATAACTTACAAACAAAAGTGACCCCAGTACCGATCCCTATGGAATACCGCTAATCACAGGCCTCCGGTCTGAAAAGCAACCCTTCACCACCACCCTCTGTCTCCTACCATCAAGCCAATTTTGGATTCAATTGGCAAGCTCACCCTGAATCCCATGTGATCTAACTTTTTAGCAATTAGTCTACCACACAGAATGTTGTCAAAGTTTCACTAAAATCCAAGTAAGCAATGTCTATCACTCTTCCATTATCAATCTTTTTGGTTACTTCATCAAAAAACTCAATCGAGCTTGTGAGATGTGATTTTCCTCACACATAGCCATGCTGACTACCCGTAATCAATCCTTGCCTCTCCAAATGCATGTAAATCCTATTGTTCAAAATCATTATTAACTTACCCACCTCTGATGTCAGATTCATAGATCTATAGATTACAGGCTTCTCCTCACATCCTTCCTTAAACAATGATACAAAGTCCTTTGGTACTTCACCCGTGTTTACAGATGATACAAATATTTCTGCCACTGGCCCCACAATTACTTTGCTAATTTTCTATAATGTCCTGCGATACACTTACTCAGGTCCTGAAGATTTATCTCTTTCCAGCATGTCCTCTTCTGTCATGTGAATTGTTTTCAAAATGTTAACTTGTGTGAAAGACTCATGCTTTCCCATGACTATTGTAAAATTAATAATATTATGATCACGAGTCAAGAAAATTCACCCACTAACACTTCTATCACTTGCCCTGCCTTATTTCCCAAGAGAAGGTCAAGTTTTCCTCCTTCTCTAGTAGGAGCATTTACATATTGATAAAGAAAATTTTCTTGAACACATTTAACAAATTCTTCACCATCCAAACCTTTAATACTATGTCAGTCCCATAAATGTTTGGAAAATTAAAATGCCCTATGATACAACCTTATTAATCTTACATGTAGTTGATGTCTCTCTCCATAGTTGCTTCTCAATTTCCCTAACTATTGGGAGACCTATAGTATAATCTCATCAAAGTGATCATCTCTTTCTTATTTCTTACATATTTTCACTAAATGTTCCCTCAAATACCTTCTGTAATTAGAGTGGTAATGTTTTCCTTAATCAAAAATGCCACTCCCTTTTGCTTCTCTTTCTATAACATCTAATACCCAGAACATTAGGCTGCAGTCCTGTCCTTTCCTCAACCAATTTTCTGTAATAGCTACGGTGTCCTGGTCCCATGTTTCCATGCATTCCCTGAGTTCATCAACCTTACCTGTAAGACACCTTGCATTGAAATAAGTAGTTTAAGCCTTCAGAGTTACTTTGTTCTCTCTCTTGCTGTTCTCTGTCTTTTCTAATTAACTTGCTCCTTTCTGATGCAGAATAATCCTTATTTTTCCTTATATTTTCACTGTTACTTAGAAAACCCCTACAGCCCCGCTCTAAACGTTTACAGGCTCCTGAAATAGAACCAGCAAATCTCCCCGCCAGGATATTGGTCCCTTTCCAGTTCAGGTGAAACCCATCCTTTTTGAACAGGTCTTTCCTGTCTCAGAAGACATCTTAATAATCTAAGAATCTGATTTCTTGCATGTTGCACAATCTCTTCAGCTATTGATTTATCTCCCCTTATCCTTCTATTCCTTCCCACATTAGAACTTGGCATCAGATTTTTGATATTCTGTCTTTTAACCTTCTACACATCCTTTTATATTCACTCTGCAAAGGCTTAACTCTTGCCCTAACTATGTCATTCCTACCAATGTGTACAACAACTCCTGGCTTTTCACTCTCCCCTTTGACAGCACAGTGGTACAGTGGTTAGCACTGCTGCCTCACAGTGCCAGAGACCTGGGTTCAATTCCCACCTCAGACAACTGTCTGTGTGGAGTTTGTACATTCTCCCCATGTCTGCGAGGGTTACCTCCAGGTGCTCTGGCTTCCTCCCACAGTCCAAAATAAAATGTGCAGGTTAGGTGAATTGGCTGTGCTAAATTGCCTGTAGTGTTAGGTGAAGGGGTAAATGTAGGGCAATGGGTCTGGATGGAGTGCTCTCCTAAGGGTCAGTGTGGTTTTGTTGGGCTGAAGGGCCTGTTTCCACACTGTAATTAATCTAAAGAAATATATACTTCAAATGCTTTGGGATGTCCTTAAACCAGGCATCATGAATGGAACATACTATCCTAGGTTCACACTCACTGTTGCAGAATCTCCTGTCTGTGCTCCGGACAGGAGAGTCGCCTTTTACAATTCTTCTGAATCTTGACAAACCCCATTAACATAATATGTTATATTGTATCTTGGCAGGCCCTACCTTGCACTAAACTGTTGTGATCTCAACACAACTCTTGCAGTATGTTGACAACTTAACTGTTTCATTTCTCACGCACAAGTATGAGCCCTACTTGGGTGAAAACTTATCCTTGTACATTACAATAATAACCTAATATCAAAGGTACTTCAACAGTAGTCAGGCACTTTAAGATGCAATGGGTTGTGAAAAACACAACATAATTGGAATTCAGTTCTTTTCTTTCTACTTACACTACTTTGTAACCACCATTTGGAGTTCCATTACTGAAACAGTAAGGTTTGGGCTTCTAAATGTAATTTATAAACTTCAGTCATCACACATGAAAATAGATTTGCAGAACAAAGACGGCAATGGGACATCAAATTCTGTTAAAAGCACGTTGTGCGACAATTTGTATCTTCTGTCCTTATTGAAATTTTAATAAGATACCAAATGAATAATGTAGTGCTTCTGCGAAATAGAATTGTTAAGGTAATCTACAACTTTACCAGATTAACTGGACATCATGAGCTTCTTGATTCTTGAAACTGTGATTTGAAACTGACAGTCTGTAACTGTAACTCTCTGTATTGCATTTCAAATCCTGAGATGTTAGCTGCTCTACCATTGACTCATGATGTATGGGCATCTTGTCTGGCATATCATAATATCAAGCTCTGAGATGGAGCTTCAGATTGGGTGAGTGTTAGTTGACAGCTCAGAAGCAAAAGGTAGCCTCAGAATAGTTCAAATGGAGATTGCATTTCTTGGTCTTGACACGCTCACATGCCAAATATAAAGCAGCACAAGGCACGGTAACACTCTGCTGTAACAATACCCTGCTGTCCACTGAAAATTTAACTGACTTAAGCAGTTGCTTTCTGTCAGCCAAACTGTTTTGTATTGCCAAAGTAGAAGAAGCACCTTTTCATGAACTGCAGCTTTTATATCCAATTAGCATTTGTGTGCTCATGTTTAAAATGCGAAATGACAAGGCAATAGCTTTATATAGCTATGTTCAGCTTTTTTGCTGTGCTAGACATGTATATGAATAACAGTGCCTCAGTTCATTTTTGTCTTTCCTGTTCATAGTTCATGCTTACACTAAAGTGGGTAACATCTGAATTGATATTGTCTGTTGAAAGTAAAGGTAGATTTCGAGTTCACCACTAATGTAAGCCCATCATTTTTTTTCAGATTCAGTTTTGTAATTCTTTAGCAGTTTTCGTTTACTTTTTGATATGGTTGTTATTTTAAAATGCATTGTTCTCTCAAAAAATGGCTAATTTGTATATTAGCATGCATTTCTGGTAATAAATCTCACTTTTAAGAAAAGTCTTTCCTGTACATCACTGGCGAGATCAGTATTCATGTTCCATTTCTAATGGCTCTTGAGAAGGATATAATGAGCTGTTTTCTTGAAGATGTGGCTGAAGATTGGCATCTGTGACATCAGGAGCTTTGGGGGAGGTCAAGGATGACCATCTACATCTTGGATGTTACCATTGGCCAGAAATTGAACTGGTCCAGTCATGTAAGTACAGAGCATGCCAGAGGGTAAGACTTCTGCAGCAAGTAATTCATCTCTTGTTTCCCCAAAACCTGTTCAGCATCTACAAGGCACAAGTTAGGAGTGTGATGGGATTCTCTCCGGTTACCTGAAAATATGCAGCTCCAACAACATTTCAGAAGCTCAACACCATCCAGGATTCATCGACCTGCTTGACTGGCACCCAACCAAATACCTTCAATATTCACTCCTTTCAACACCTGTGCAAAATGTGTACCATTTACAAGATACATTACATTAACTCATCAAACCTCCTTTGGTAACATTTTCCAAACCAGTGCCCTCTACCACCTAGATGTACAAGGGCAACAGATGCATGGGAAGCATGTACACTGAAATGTTGTTTCATTTGTAGGCTTTTTGGTCTGTCCCCTCTCACTGTCCAGAGGCACTGGTGTAAGAGAGGAACATGCAGTGATCAGCAAAAATATAAAAATGATAGAATACATAAAAATAGATAAAGACCTGCAGATGATGAAAATTCTGAAACAGATGCAGAAATTGCTAGACAAACTCAGCGGGTTTGGCAACAGCTTTTAAGAGAAGGCAGAGTTAATGTTTTAAGTCCAACGATCCCTCTTCAGAACAGCAATATTTTTAGTGATGTTGAATGCTTTGAGCTCTGTTAAAAATCACACAACACCGAGTTACAGTCCAAAAGGCTTATATGGAAGTGTTAGCTTTCGGAGCACTGCTCCTTCATCAAGTGGCTGTGGAGAATAAGACCATAAGACACAAAATTTACAGCAAAAGATTACAGTATCATGCAACTGAAATGATAGATTGAATAAATCTTACAATTGCTGTTAAGTCTTTCATCTTTTCCAATGGGTTGCAGGTTTTGGTTCATTACTACATAAATCCCAGAACTTCTTTTAAGTCACATTCTCAAGATAACTTAAAAAAAGGTGACATCTCAGCTCAGACAATGTATTAAAGGTGTGAGGTTAGAATCTGTCTTATCCCAATCTTGAGTCAGACTGGTTCTATTTCCAAAGTGGAATTTATAAAATATTATATGGATTAACTGCCTGCAGATTGTGTGCTTTTTGAGCAAAATAGAATGAATCTGAAAATATGAGTGTGATGGAGTATAAGCCTGTGAGAAGGTGTGACTGTGGGGGCTGTATGTGTGTGTGCATGAGAGAGAGTGTGTCTGCCTGACTGTGTGAGTATGTAAGAGTGTGTGTGTTCGCGCACGTGAGGGAGTGTATAGTGTAGTGGGGTCACCTGTAGTGTTATGCTACAGGTGTCACACTAAAGGTGACCCCACTACACTCTCTCTCTCGCGTGCGCGCGTGCGCGCATGCGCGGACACACACACACACTCTTACTTACTCACACATACAGCCCACACTCACACCCTCTCGAAGGTTTGTGTGCCGTCACACTCACACTTTACCAAGAATGCACACATGCAAACACACACATGCGCACTCACATGCACACACTCTCATGCACGAACACACACATATAAGTCTATGGAGTAAATGTGTATTTGCAGAATTATAGAGTCATAGAGATGTACAGCATGGAAACAGACCCTTCGGTCCAACCTGTCCACGCAGACCAGATATCCCAACCCAATGTAGTCCCACCTGCTATTTGCAGATACATTCTATTTTGCTCAAAATGCACACAATCTGTAGGCAGTCAATGCAGGTAGTCAATCCATGTAACTTTTTTATAAATTCCACTTTGGAAATAGAGTCAGTCTGACTCAAGATTGGGATACAGACAGATTCTAATGTCACACCTTTTAATGCATTGTCTGAGCTGAGATATCACCTTTTTTTATAACTTAAGGTTTTACCTCGAGAATGTGACCGAAAAGAATCTCTGGGATTTACGTTTTAATGAACTGAAACCTGCAACCCATTCTAAAAGATAAAAGATTAACAGCAATCTCGGTTTGTTCAATATATCATTTTAGTTGCATGATACTGTCATCTTTTGCTATAAATTCTGTGTCTTATGGTCCTGCTCCACTACTATGTGATGAAGGAACAGCGCTCCGAAAGCTAGTGCTCCCAAATAAACCTGTTGGACTATAACCTGGTATTGTGTGATTTTTAACTTTGTCCAGTCCAGCCCAGCCCAGCCCCGGCTCCTCCACCTTTGAACTCCTTTGTGGCTGTACCTTTGTTGCAGAGAACCACGTCCTCCATGAGACTCAGGAGATGCCAGTGAACCTTATCCCCTGCTCTATACCTTTTTGTTTTGTGTTATTTTCTGTTTAATTCACAGCCCATGTGGTCACTGCCTATGTCTGTCTTCCTCCTTTTTCAAGTGTTGTTGTTTTGATTTCTTTCTTCCCCAAAGATTTTTTCCAAAACAATGCAACATATCAAGGAAATCAGCCCCAACACTGAAAATACCAAAAAAAAAGCAAAGCCACGATTTTTTTCCCCCCATCCTCCATCTTGGATTACCCAGAATCCATAGGAGTTATGGTTAGTAGGTTTGCAGATGATATCAAAAGTGGAGGTGTAGTTGACAGTGAAGAAGGTTACCTCAGAGTACAACAGGATTTTAATCAGATGGCCCAATGGACCAAGGAGTGGTAGATGGAGATTAATTTAGATAAATGTGAGGAGCTGCATTTTAGAATGGTAAATCAGGGCAGGACTTATACACATAATGATAAGGTCCTGGGGAGTGTTGCTGAACAAAGAAAACTTGGAGTGCAGATTCATAGTTCCTTGAAAGTGGAATTAAAGGTAGATAGGATAGTGAAGAAGGAGTTTGGCATGCCTGCCTTTACTGGTCAGTGCATTGAGTATAAGAGTTAGGAGGTCATTTTGCGGCTGTACAGGACATTGGTTAGGCCACACTGGGAATACTGCATTCAATTCTGGTCTCCCTGCTAGAGGAATGATATTGTTAAACTTAAAAGATTTCAGAAAACATTTACACGGATATTGCCAGAGTTGGAGGGTTTTGAGTAATAAGGAGAGGCTGAGTAGACTGGGACTATTTTCCCTGGAGTGTCGGAAGCTGAGGGGTGACCTTATAGAGGTTTATAAAATCACGTTAGTAAACACACAAGGTATTTTCCCTGGGGTGGGGGAATTCCAAAACTAAAGGCCATAGGTTTAAGGTGAGAGAGGAAAGTAAAGGGACGTAAGGAGCAACATTTTCATGCAAAGGGTGCTGCATGTATGGAATGAGCTACCAGAGGAAATGGTTGAGGCAGGTACAATTACAACATTTAAAAGGCACTTGGATGGGTATATGAATTGGAAGGATTTAGAGGGACATGGACCAAATGCTGGCAAATGGGGCTACATTTATTTAGAATATCTGGTTGGCATGGACCAGTTGGACCAAAAGGTCTGTTTCCATACTTTATATCTCTATGGCTCTGTGACTAAACTTTGTCAAGCAAAGTTAAAAATTATACAACATCAGGTTATAATCCAACATGTTTCTGCCCCACAGCTACCTGATGAAGGACCAGTGCTCCAAATGCTAGTACCTGTTGGACTATAACCTGGTGTTGTGTGACTTTTAACTTTGTCCACCCCAGTCCAACACCAGAACATCCACACTTTGTCAAGCAAGGCAGAGCAGAATGACAGTGATTATGTTAAACTGCATTTTAGAGATTAGCCTGCCTTGAATGGACAGCAGGATGCATGGGCAGGCAAGGACACGTGCGGAGAAGGCTGTAATCATTGGAAGGTGTCTGAGTTTGTGGTGGCATATGCAAATATAAGGCCTGAGTCCAGAGTTTTAGGGATTGCAGATCAATGAGAGACAGGTGGTGTCATGTTCGACCCACATAAAAGGTTGGTTTTATGATGACTAGGAGATTGTTTAAACATGCATTCATTGGCCTTGACCACCTACATGAGGGCACTGACCTATTTCTGATACTGCAGCCTCCTTGCATTGAACCCCCCCCTGTCCAAGTATTCCTATTTCCTTCAGGGATCTTCCTCCTGGGCCTTCTCATACTCGATGAAAACATGATCTTTCTTCCTGGCTGATAAAGGATGGTCTCAGGGCCATTTCTCTACACATGTGCATACTCTCTTTCTTTCTCCTTGGATGCTCCAATTGTCATGCTTGTGGGTGGCAACATCTTCCTATCCATCAATGCAACTCTCCCTTAAGAAAAACAGACACGTTTTAAAAGTTGGAGGCTTACTAGAACTTGTGCTTTTTAATGCCTTTTCGACTGTACAGACAGCCAGTTATATGGCTAATGCTCAGTTACATTCTACAATGAGGCAAATGAGGAAGCAGCTAAATGGGATTATTCAGAAACAGGTTATGCGTCCATAACTGAGTGCAGACAGACCAATTTTTCTCTCCTTATTTCTTCTAAATATTGGAATAAATTGTGTGAGCTCTGAATTCTGAAGAGGGGGACATCGAATGCTCAGATACCCTCAGTTCAACCAACCATTCAGTCTGCAGATTGAGATGTGAAATTGGCCAATAGGCAAAACTGCGGCAGTATGTGTAAAGGTCTAATCAAATTTAAATGGATCTTTCAACTGCAGCTGGCAATGTTTCTTACAACTGGTGTTACATGTAAATATTTCACTGTTTTCTCATACTCAGAATTCCCTTTCTGACCATTAAGCAAGTTTAAAGATGTCATCTATGACAGGCTGTAACAGTGAACTGATTGAGTGTAAAAATCCTTAAAGAATTAACAGAGTGTAAAATTGTTTCACTGATGTTAAAGAAAAATTCCTGAGCTTTCCATGGAACAGATCCAAAGGGAATTCTAGACCGAAGACAATTTATATAATTGTGCTGCACTGATTTATGGTTCAGTTATTAAAATCCAATTTCAGAACCCTGAGTTATTTTGTCATCAATGTGAGTATCACTTTCAGTTACATTCAATTCATTTCATCTCTTATTGTGAATCTGTCAGTTGATTGGAAATGCCCATTGTAAGGAAACCTACTACTTAGATAATATTCCTTTATAAATGGCTGTACCAACAAAACAGGCTCTTTACTTCATATTTCATTGTCAATATTGATCTGATGCCATTTTAAATCAAACATATTCACTTGCATATTTCACTACCCCTTGCACCCGATCCTCTTCCCCACAGTCTGTTTACTTATAACATCACAGGCTCAAACCTTTAGCTAATGAAGCAGTCCATGATTGCATGCATTAAGACCTGAAAAACAATAAGGTTTAGCTGAAAAGCAACAAGAAACATTCACTCCAAAAAAAAAATGCCAGGTAATGCTAGCTTGACGTATGCCAGGTCATCAAGTTAGATATTTTCGAAGCAATCTTTTTAAGAGATGTTGTTACACACCTCTGAAGCAGACGTTGTTTCCCACCAACATGGCAAAGAGCCCTCCTCACCCAGAGGACATTCTGTAGCCTAGCAAGATTGACAGGGCTGAGTTTGCCATTGTCAATTGCAATACCCAGGTCAATGTTAGATTCACTCCTTTAGAGTAATAGAGTCATAGAGGCACAGAGGCATAGAGCTGTGCAGCATGGTAACAGTCCTATCGGGCCAACTCATCCACACTTACTAGATGTCCTAAATTAAGCTAGTTCCATTTTCCAGCATTTGGCCCATGTCCCTCTAAACCCTTCATATTCATATATCCATCCAAATGCCTTTTAAATGCTGTAATTATACCAGCCTCCACCACTTCATCTGGCAGCTCATTCCATTGACACACCACCCTCTGCATGAAAAATATTGCCTTTTAGGTCCCTTTTACATCTTTTCCCTCACAACCTAAACCTATGCGATCTAGTTTTGGACCTTACCCTGGGGAAAAGACCATGACTATTTACCCTATCCAGGCCATTCGTGATTTTATAAACTCCTATAAGGTCACACCTCAGCCTCTGACGTTCCAGGGAAAATAGTCCCAGCCTATTCAGTTTCTCTCTATAGCTCAAACCCTTTGTTAAAGATTCATAGTGATCTGATTGACTAGTTGGATATTTTGCAATGATCGTTACATAGCTACCATTACGCTAGCCTTTGATTCCAGAGATTGTTGATTAAATGTCAGCACCTGCCAAGGTATGATTTGAACCCATGTTTATGGGATATTAGCCTGGGCTTTTGGATTACCTTCTTCTGGATCAGTGGTGCTGGAAGAGCACAGCAATTCAGGCAGCATCCGAGGACAGGCAAAATCGATGTTTCGGGCAAAAGCCCTTCATCAGGAAAAAAGGCAGAGAGCCTGAAGCGTGGAGAGATAAGCTAGAGGAGGGTGGGGGT
>NC_057710.1:64120469-64189463 GCF_004010195.1 Chiloscyllium plagiosum
CCCCCTTTATCCGCTGGCTTGATGGTGAGGTTGGGATTGGAGTAGAGGGATTGGAGGGCTGCGCGTTGTGAGGGTGAGAGGTTGGAGTGGGGGAGGGGGGTCGACAGGTTGAGGCGGTTAATGTCCCGGCGGCAGTTGGAAATGAAGAGGTCGAGGGCAGGTAATAGGCCAGCGCGGGGTGTCCAGGTGGATGCAGTGTGTTGGAGGTGGGCGAAGGGGTCCTCGGAAGGTGGGCGGGAGTCCTGATTATGAAAGTAAGCTCGGAGGCGGAGGCGACGGAAGAATTGTTCGATGTCACGGCGTGTATGAAATTCATTGATGCATGGACGGAGGGGGAAGAAGGTGAGTCCTTTGCTGAGGACTGATTGTTCGTCCTAAGTGAGGGGGAGGTCTGGAGGGATGGTGAAAACTCGGCAGGGCTGGGAGCTGGGAGCTGGTGTGGGTGTAGAGCTGGGAGTGGGGTTGGAGCCAGTACCTGGAGGATCTTTCGTCCTCAGTGAGGGGGAGGTCTGGAGGGATGGTGAAAACTCGGCAGGGCTGGGAGCTGGGAGCTGGTGTGGGTGTAGAGCTGGGAGTGGGGTCGGAGCCAGTACCTGGAGTGGGTGTGATGGTGAGGGGAATGGGGATAGAGTCATGAGCAGGGGTAGTGTTTACCTTTTTATCTTTTGGATTACCTGTCCAATGTCGGTACCACTGCACCACATCCTCCTCCAAAAGGGGGTATGGGGTATTAACAAGACATGCATGACTAAAACAAAACATAACACTTATATCTTAGAGACCATAGAATCATTGATTCCCCTACAGTTTGGAAGCCAGCCAGTTGGTCCATCGAGTCCACAATGACCCTCCGAACAGCAACCCTCCTTGAATCACTCCCCTACTCTATCCCTGTATTTCTTATGGCTAATCCACATAGCCTGCACATTCCTGGACACAATGGGAAATTTTGCAGAGCCAATTCTTCTAACCTGCACATCTTTGGATTGTGGGAGGAAACTAGAGTACTTGGCAGAAACCCTCACAAATATGTGAAGAACATGCAAACTCCATACAGTCATGTGTTGTCGTCAGGCAATGTTTGTACCAAACCAGCTAATGAATATTAGAAAATTTGACCAAAATCTTCGTTTGAAAGATAAAATTTATGGAGCTGTCAGTGGAGTAAGGAGAGTTCAAGAGGAAGACATGTTTGTACTGGAAATTCCATGATAGGGTCTTCGAGAGGAATAGGTGAGGAGCAAGAATGGTTTCTTAGATTCAAGGATGAAGAATAATAGTTTTCCACAGTTAAAGACACATTTGTGGCAATGAAAATTTTACTATGAAATTTAAATTTTGCCTCAGCTAGGCAGATCGGAAAAAGATAGAACTTGTTTTGTTTAGCACATTCTCACACACGACAACACAAGCCAAAACATTACCAACTAATTATTTGCATTTGAACTGCAAAGAATGTTGGTCTGTAGGTAAATGCCACAGCAATTTTTAACAATTCCATTTGCTCTTAAATAGTGATAGGGGATTTTATACTTGTACCTTGTAACAGATAAACAGCAGGTTGGTTAATTTAATAGGTAAAAGCAATGACTGCAGATGCTGGAAACCAGAGTCTAAATTAGAGTGGTGCTGAAAAAGCACAGCAGTTCAGGCAGCATCCAAGGAGCAGTAAAATCGACGTTTCGGACAAAAGCCCTTCATCAGGAATAGAGGGTTAATTTAATAAATAACAGCTCTAAGGATACAGTACATTTTCAATTGTGGAATGTGGATCCTAAATTTTGACATCCTATTGTATTTAAAAGAAATAACCTTCTGAATTCAGCAACAACCATTCTCCAAACGAGTCAAACCCACAAGCCACTTTATCTTTATTGTGAGAAAAGTGACAGAAGTAGATTGGCCTTTTAATTTAAACCTTTAATTTTATTCTTAATTGTAGCCAATACATTATTGCCTCTGAAGGACTTTCTAAATACATTATTCGACATGTATTGATTTTACTGCTATCTACCTGTCTATCATTCAAATTTTGAGGATGCCGTTATCATCTTAATTTTTAGCAGTACCAATGTTTCTCAAAGCTTCGAATCATTTTGCACAAGAAGAAGCCATCTTTTTTTAAAAAAAAGGGGAGATCTTTCTACTTAGTCTTGCAATTCTTCTTTCTTTTCAATTATATATCAAATTTTCTCTGGAAAATTATTATTGAATCTGCTTCGATCATCCTTTCCAGCAATGCATTCCAGATAATAAGAACTCACTGATAAATAGATTGTCCTTATTTCCCCTGGAATATATGCCCTCTGGTTATCAACCAGACTCCCAGTGGAAGCTATCTCTCCTGATCTATTCTATTTCCATTATAATTCTGATCATCTTTTTTAAAGTTTCTCAGCTCTGAGGGCCCATTCTATGATACAGTAAATGCTATGAGTACCAATGGGACAAAACTCCTCTGACAGAAACTAGGAAAGATATTAGGAATGAGTGAACAGGTAATTGTTCAAATATTTAATTCAGTTTAATCCTCTTGGCTACTTTATTTTACAATATATATGTGTAAAATCTACGTTAGTAGATTTATAACTATAATGTCGAGCCTAAGAAATGAGAATCATAGAGTCTAGATTGATCCTGTCACTGAAAGAAAAATATTTCCACTGCATCATAAGTCCATAAGTTACAATTATAAATAGTAAGAAGTTAAAGACAAGGTTTTAGAGTTGGACTCACCTTCCATTTTTGTGATTATATCAGAGGTAAACACTTACTCCAACATGCTTTTATAAAAATTAACCAGAATTAGTGTTAACGGCATAAATATTTTTTTGTGGTCTCTCAAAATCATGTTAATGACCCTTCAACTAGTGCATCATGCACTATAATTTCGCAGTCTCTGAGCACACATCCCTTTCTCCACCAATTCCTGACATCTTCACTGCAAAATCCCAATTACATTTTTGCAATATAGTTGTAGTTCTGCATTTGTTTCATTAAAAGTGACTCAAAATATGAAAGTATTTTTTGTGAAAAATAATTGAAAGATTATGCACAATACAAAATGTTCGTTTGGCTCTATCTGGAATATCATATTCAATACTGGGTACCAGCATCAGATTTTAGGAAGGATGTGAAGGCTTTCAGAATTATACAGAAACAAATGACTGAAATGGTTCCAGGAATGAGAGATTACAGTTATGTGGATGGGCATAGTGATGGTGTCAAAGCAAAATACATTGAAAATCTGAAAGTAAAACAGAAATTGATGAAAATATTCAACCTGCATTTGAAGGAGTTAATGGGTTGAATTTTACCAAAAAATGTGTCAATTTTGGTGAGTTTCATGGAGGATTTCTGTCTGAGTTCTAGCAAGTTATCTCATGCAATTCTCTACTGCTCATCTCATAATCATTACACTATGCTTCTATGGCACAGGCTCACACTATCTTCCTCTGCCCAGCAGTGAAAGTATTTGCTACTGCTGAGTCCTCCTGGGATTTCTGCCAACTGCATCACATTTAAAGCCCAGCTGTACACCAAGACAGTTGCTGCCAACCATGAAGAGCCCTTTACCGAATGTAACAGGAAGGAAATAAAAAGAAAACAGCTTCTAAAGGCACATATTTGGCATGGGTCACGCTTCACTGCAAGTAGAAGATTGCATACATAAATGTATTTCTACTTTGCATTATCACGTATCTGATTGACTAACATCCTAACTGCAACTACAAGAATCAAGCCACACAGGCTATTATCCTGAGCACCATATCATGTTTGATCCCTGTCTAAGGGAGTGCTACTCTTTCCCTAATGTAAGGCAAAATATCCTGTCATTTTTCAGGGTGATGTAGTCCAATCCCTGATCAATTAGGAAAGATGGCACCAACTGCTAAGTAGGAGAAAGTGAGCACTGCACATGCTGGAGATCAGAGTCGGAGTGTGGTGCTGGAAAAGCATAGCAGGTCAGGCAACATCTGAGGAGCAGGAGAATAAATGTTTCGGGCATAAGCCCTTCATCAGGAATGCCTGAAATGTTGATTCTCCTGCTCCTGAGATGCAGCCTGACATACTGTGGTTTTAACACCACAGTCTCGACACTAACTGATAAGTGACCATACTCCCCACTCATTCCTAAGCAACTCCCACTGAGTTAATACCCCTATCTAGTTGCACTGGACCTGCAGAATTGTCTATGTCCCACTCTCCAGATTTAATGATGAAGAACATCTAAACCCTACTACCCCATGCATCTGCCTAAATGTGTGCATGCTCTTGGGCTAAGATTGATACTGCCTTTGATTGAATGTGTTAATACACCCTAACTGATGATATGATTCGGAGATGCCGGTGTTGGACTGGGGTGTACAAAGTTAAAAATCACACAACACCAGGTTATAGTCCAACAGGTTTAATTGGAAGCACACTAGCTTTCGGAGCGACGCTCCTTCATCAGGTGATTGTGGAGGGCTCGATCGTAACACAGAATATATAGCAAAAATTTGCAGTGTGATGTAACTGAAATTATACATTGAAGAATTGATTGTCTGTTAAGCCTTTCATCTGTTAGAATACAGTGATAGTTTCACTTCTTTGTAATTTATTCGAATCAGTAACATAACCTTAAATATACACTTCCCTGTCCATTCCAGTTGTTGCCCTCTTCAAAACTAGAAACACAATGGACGGCAATTCCTTTTAGCATTGCTCTGATATATTACATTATTTAATATTCTAAAGAACAATATAGTTAATGAGTACCTGCAGTTACATTTGTGTCACTTGTGCTCCTACATTGCTCTTAATCCCAGCGACAAAAGAGGAGCAATGATAAAATTCCTAGTCAGGATGGTCTGTGGCTTGGAGGGGAATTTTCAAAAGGTTTTTCTATTTGCCTGTTGCTCTTGTCCTTCTAAAGGTCTTGGTACAGGTCATGTTTTAAACAAAGGTGCTGTCAAAAGAGCTGTGTTGAGTAATTGCAGTGCATCTTAAAGATTGTACATTACTGTTGCCAATGTGTGTTGGTTGCGGAGGGTGTGAATGTTTAAGGTGGTGAATGGAAAACCAATCCAATGGTAAAACTCCTGGAACATGCTTCCCAGCAGCATTTTGTGTATACCTATACAACAAGGACTGCAGCATTTCAATAATACTGTTCTTCAGCATCTTCATTGTGTTCTTACAGACCAGTTAGTGAAAATTAGAAAGACAAGTACAAAAATTAGAAAGACAAGTGGTATATTGGCCTTCAATGCATAAATATTTCTGAAGTAGTGATAGCTTACTGGATTTACACAGGCCCTTGGTAGATCACACCTGGAATACAGATTAGAGTAGTGCTGGAAAAGCACAGCAGGTCAGGCAGCATCCAAGGAGCAGAACTGCATGCAGTTTGAGCTCTCTACTTAAGGGACTCCAGTGGAGGGTTACTTGGCTGATATTTTGGGTGGCAGAACTGTCTTATGAAGATTGGTTTGACTTGGTCTGCATTCACGAGAGTTTAGACCGATGAGAGTGACTTGATTGAACTGTATAGCTTTCCAACAGGGCTAAACAGAATTGATGCTGGAAAGATATTTTCTGTGGCTGGGGAGTCTGCAACCAGCAGACAGGGTCTTAGGATACAGGGTAGACTATTTAGGACTGAGATGTGGGAACTTTCCTCATTCAACAGTTAGTGAAGCTGGGGACTTCTCTATCACAGAAGGTGGTGGAGCCAAGTCAATGAATATATTCAAGATAGAGATTTTTATTTTAGATTTTAAAGGTGTCAAAGGGTATAAGGAGAAAGCGAAGCTTTGACATTGAGATCGAGAATCAGGCATGATCCTATTGAATGGCAGAACAGGCTTGAAGTGCCAAATCGGAGGAAATGAAAGCAAGGAGTTTAACAAGGTGGGCAATGGGAAACCAGTTAGGAGAGCATCTGTGGGGATCATTTTCCTCTTCACATCTTTTATTTTGACAATCAACTTAGGTTCATGGTTGTTTAGCCCAACTTGACACAAAGTATTGTTGACCCTTGGACTAAGGCATCACTGACATGACAGACAAAAAGACAATCAAGCTAGATTCTAATACAATGTGATCTTTATTAATATTTAAATCACTTGTATCTCAGTATTTCTCAGTAACTTTGTATTTAAGTCACTCCTCTACATTGTTACTCACTACATTGTGCTTGATGAACTGATCAGGTTCACCCCAACAAATCTTCACTGAATTCCACAGAATACCTACAGTATGGAAGTAGGTCAATCAGCCCATTGAGTCCAAACCAACCCTCTGCAGAGCATCCCAGCCAGACCCATTCCCTACCCTATCCTTGTAACTCATAACTAATCACAGAGCCTACACATCCCTGGACAGAACTGACAAGTGAGCATGGCCAATCCACCTACCCTGCGATCTTTGTACTGTGGAAGGAAACTAAAACACACTGCGGAAACCTATGCAGACATGGGGAGAATGTGCAACTCTACACAGACAGTTGCCCGAGGGTAAAATTTAATATGGATCCTTGATGCTGTGAGGCAGCAGTGCTAACCATTGAGCCACCGTTCCGAACAGAGGATCTCCACTTTATGACGGTGGGTCTCAAGTTGTCACTCCTGATGTCCCTTTTTTAATATGTTTCCTTCCAACCTTCCAGAATGTCCAATGACATATTCCTGGCTTGGATCCCCATGAATCTGAGATTCCCAGGGTTGTGTAACGAGGATACATTTAATTCCATTGTTCCTCTAATCAGTCTTATTTTATCTCTCTTCTCAGCCTCAGTGGTCGTATGATCTTTAGCACCAGCCATTTGCCCAGTCAGCAGTCTGGTTTACTTCTTCCTTGCCCAGTAAGCTGATCTAGTGTTTACATAAAGTTAGTATAATTTCTCATCATGCAAGTTAGGCTTCATTCCTGTTAGCCACAGGGTCACAAAGTGTCTTTGTCCTGTAAAATTTTCATTAGTTCTTTAAAAATATCCTCACACTGCCCAGTTACTAATACATGTGAATATTATTAATTCATTTTTAATCATCATTTTCTTCATTCCTTGGAATTGAGGACTTATGGTATATTTTGCAGCAGTTTCCCCTGCCCCACTACTACAACCATTGTGGAAATACAATGGGCCCTTTTTATACATCTAAGGAGATTTCTCTCCAGGTCACAGCAATGAAGCAAAATAAACTCTGAGATAGTTTCCGTTGCTGATACCTGAAGCCCAGATCATGTTAACCTTGACCATTTTATTAATTTTATGCTGGCTGAGATCACTGCTGAGGTTTTCATTTTCTAAATGCTTTCTGAGTTATCAGCAAATTAAAAGATAAGAGTAACAATCCTATTTTGTAGCCTGTTCAATGCAATTATTTATGAAGCAGACACCATTTCAGTTCTGATTCTGAATATTTGTTTCCCCAGTTTATAAATGGTTGATGGGAACCTCTCACTGAAACAGCTCTCCAATTTTATATATTTTTTTCATCTCGTTAAGGAACCTCCTGCCAAACTGACCTGAGGTCTGTAGCATGCACCTATTGTTTGCTTATATAACTGTGCATTTGTGATTTCTAATTAGAGCAGATGCTTTGTTGTATTCTTCCACCCATTGAGTCAAATTAAATTGGCACCCAGGTGACCTTCACACATTGCACCTCCTCCCTTTCTTTGCAGTCTGTCTTCTGTCTGTTTGATGCCCTTGAATATTACATTAATTTTGTCTTCTGGGCTTAACTATTTTTTTAATGTTCCAGTTGCATCATAATTCTCTCAGCCTTCAATTCTGGCATCTTATTTCCCGCATTCACGTATAAAAATCTTTTTGTTGATTTATCTTTCCTGTCATGTTCTAGTTTCTGATACATGTGTGCGTCTCTCTCAATAGACTGATTCAGTACGATCCCTGACTTGTCCGGACTTGTCCGACCTGCCCAGCTCCTTTTCCACCTATCCACTCCACCCTCTCCTCCCTGAACCTATCACCTTCATCTCCTTCCCCCCTGACCTATTGTACTCTATGCTACTCTATCCCCACCCCCACCCTCCTCTAGCTTATCTCTCCACGCTTCAGGCTCTCTGCCTTTATTCCTGATGAAGGGCTTTTGCCCGAAACGTCGATTTTGCCTGTCCTCGGATGCTGCCTGAATTGCTGTGCTCTTCCAGCACCACTGATCCAGAATCTGGTTTCCAGCATCTGCAGTCATTGTTTTTACCTCGTTGATTTTAACCCTACTGCGAATCCTGATTCAGTACTCTCCCATTCACCTCTGTTATGTGAGACCATTCCTCTGTGGAATCATTTTTCCCTACATTTCCATTTCTCTCCCAACAATATTTCTCACCAGTTTGTTTGTTGCTATTTTGCAGCTTGTGTCTCTTCCTTTAGGCTTTTGTTCTGGAGATGTACTATGTGCTCAGGATGGCAGTATTATTGTTTACACGCCAGGCTGTCAGGCATTCATTTACATCCTCATTTGTATTTTATTGGTGAATGCATTTCCTCTCACAGCCACTGAAATATAACCGAGCACATCATTTTCAATCCTTCGCTTTGAAATGTAATGCAATTCTCACAAAATCATTAGAATGAGTCACCAAAGTAGGAGGCCATTTGACCCATTATATCTGTGACAACTCTATAAAAGAACTATTCAATTAGTTCAACATCAACTGATCTGTCCGCAGCTACACTTGCAAACTTTCCAAACCAAATATTTATCAAATTCTTAGTTGAACATTATTAGGAGATCTGATTCTAGCATTGTTAACGTGTTCCACATCATGATAACATTGTAAAAACAAATCACATTTTGTATTTGGCTCTTTTATAAGTCAGAGTCGAGAGTGTGGTGCTGGAAAAGCATAGCACGTCATGCAACATCCGAGGAGCAAGAAAGTTGATATTTCGGGCAAAAGCCCTTCATTACAAATTTGGGCTTTAGCCCGAAATGTCAATTCTCCTGCTCCTCAGATGCTGCCTGACCTGTTGTGCTTTTCCAGCATCACACTCTCAAATCTGATCTCCAGCATCTGCAGTCCTCACTTTCTCTTCTCTTATAAATCATCCTATCGGTGTCCTTAACCAATGAAAATGTTTGTTTTTCTTTACTTTATCAAAGCCTTCAGGATATTGATCATGCCTAACAAATCTTGCCTAAATTTTCACTGTGCGAATGAGAAAAGCACCTATTTCTCAACATAACTGAAATCCTTCACATTCGATATTATGCCAGTAATTTATCCTTTGATTCCCCAAACAATTTGTATCCGAAAGTGGCCATAGAACTCCAGGTAGGGCTAAACCACTGCAATATAAAAGTCCAGCATAACTTTATTGCCTTTATACCGATTGACCTTGACTCTAGCAAGGATGCACAAAATCTCTTAATGGCAGAAATGGTAGATATTGTTGGAAATTACAAGAGCCACCCACAAAACAGCACTTAATATTTCAGAGAGAAAAGAATAGAAATGGCTTGGGATTCACATAAGATACAAGAGCAAAATTAGGCCATTCAACTCATCGAGTCTGCTCTACCATTCGGTAATGGCTGATATCTTTCTCAACCTCATTCTTCTGCCTTATCCAGTTACCCCTTGATACCTTTGCTATTTAAGAATCTATCTATCTCTATCTTAAATGAACCCAATCACTTTATCTCCACAGCCTTCTGCGGCAATGGTTTCCTCAGATTTGCCACCCTTTGGCTGAAGGAATTTGTCCTCATCTCGGTTCGAAGGGGTCATCCTTTCACCATGAGGCTGTGCCCTCAGGTCCTAGTCTCTCCTACTAATGGAAACATCTTTTCGATGTCTACTCAATCCAGGTCTCTCAGTAATCTGTAAGTTTCTACCAGATTCCCTCTCATTCTTGTAAACTCAATCAAGTACAAATCCAGAGTCTTCACTGCTCCTCATACGACATGCCCTTCATCACCAGGATTATTCTTGTAAACCTCCTCTAGACCCTCTCCTTAGATTCCATCCCAAAATGCTAACAAGATTCCAAATGCAGTCTGACCAGAGCCTTACACAGCCTCAGTAGTACATCCCTGCTCTTGTATTCCAGCGCTCTGGAAATGAATGCTAACCTTAAGAGAATTCTGAACTAGAACTTTCTAGTCCCTTTAGTGCTTCAGATTTCCAAAGACTTTCCCCATTTAGAAAATAGTCTACATCACTTTTCTTCTGACCAAAGTGCATAACCTCACAATTTTTCACATGGTATTCCTTCTGCCACTCTTTGCCCAATCTCCTAGCCTGTCTGAGTTCTTCTGTAGCCTTCCCACCTTCTCAACACTATCTATCTATCTATATATCTTTTGTGTCATCTGTAAATTTAGCAACAATATCCTCCGATCCTTCATCCAGATCATGAATTGTAATGTGGTCCCAACATGGACCCCTATGGACCTCTACTAGTCACTGGCTACCATCCTGAAAATGACCCCTTTTCCCAGGTCTCTGCCTTCTGCTCATCAGCCAATCCTGTATCCATGCCAGTACCTTGCCCTTAACACCATGAGTGCTTTTCTTATTTAATAGCCTCCTTTGCAACACTTTGTCAAAGGCCTTCTGGAAATTCAAACAGATCATGTTCACTGACTCTCCTTTGTCTAAGTTGCTTGTTACCTCCTCAAAGAATTCTAACAGATGTGTCAGGCAGGACCTCATCTTGAGAAAGCCATGCTGACTCCATTCTATTTTACCATCCACTTCCAAGTACTCTGCAATCTCATCCTTACTAATGGACTCTAAAACCTTACCAATGAAGCCCTCTTGGACTCAAGTGATTCCTGAAAGATCACCACCATTGCCTGCACAACCTTATCAGCTACCTCCTTCAGAACCCTGGGGTACACTCAATCTGATCAGGTTGGTTTATCCACGTTCAGACATTACAGTTCCTCCAGCACATTCTCTTTAGTGATGGCCACTACATCCACATCTGCTCCCTGATTATCTTGCAGTTCTGATATGTTGCTGATCTTGTCCACTGTCATGTTGCAGCTATACAGGACATTGGTTAGGCCACTTCTGTGCAATTCTGGTCTCCTTCCTTTCGGAAAGATACTGTGAAACTTGAAAGGGTTCAGAAAAGATCTACAAGGGACGTTGCCAGGGTAGGAGGATTTGAACAATAGGGAGAGGTTGAACAGGCTGGGGCTGTTTTCATTGGAGCATTGGAGGCTGAGGGGTGACCTTATATAGGTTTATAAAATCATGAGGGGCATGGATAGGATAAATAGACAAAGTCATTTCCCTGGGGTGGGGAGTCCAGAACTAAAGGGCAT
The DNA here is from genome assembly GCF_004010195.1 of Chiloscyllium plagiosum. Classification (NCBI taxonomy): domain Eukaryota; kingdom Metazoa; phylum Chordata; class Chondrichthyes; order Orectolobiformes; family Hemiscylliidae; genus Chiloscyllium; species Chiloscyllium plagiosum. Next base: position 64,131,761 of record NC_057710.1, read on the forward strand.
AGGTTTAGGGTGAGAGGGGAAAGATGTAAAAAAGACCTAAGGGGAAACCTTTTCTCGCAGAGAGTGGTTCATGTATGGAATGAGCTGCCAGAGGAAGTGTTGGAGGCTGGTACAATTGCAACATTTAAAAGGCATTTGGATGGGTATATGAATAGGAAGGGTTTAGAGGGATATGGGCCAGGTGCTGGCAGGTGGAACTAGATTGGGTTGGGATATCTGATCGGTATGGATGGGTTATACTGATGAGTCTGTTTCCGTGTTGTATATCTCTATGACTCTATGACTCTATAACGTTACCTATTCAGTTCCTCCACCATTTCTTTGGTCTCCTTTAATACTTCTTCCAGCCTAAGAAGGAAATACGCAGAGAAAAAATGAGGTACGAAGGTAAACTGACCAAACATATAAAGGAGGATAGTAAAAGCTTTTTTAGGTATGTGAAAGGCAAAAAAAAGGTTAAAACTAAAATTGGGCCCTTGAAGACAGAAACAGAGGAATATATTACAGGGAACAAATGGCGGGACTACCTTATGCAGAAGAATTGAATTGGTACTTCAGATCTGTGTTCACTGGGAAGACACAAGCAATCTCCCTGAGGTAACAGTGGCTGAAGGACCTGAACTGAAGGGAATTTATATTTGCCAGGAATTGGTGTTGGAGAGACAGTTAGGTCTGATAAGTCCCCGGGGCCTGATGGTCTACATCCCAGGGTACTGAAGGAGGTGGCTCGAGAAATCGTGGATGCGTTAGTGATTATTTTCCAGAGTTTGATAGATTCGGGATCAGTTCCTGCGATTAGAGGGTGGCTAATGTTGTACCACTTTTTAAGAAAGGTGGGAGAGAGAAAGCAGGAAATTATAGGTCAGTTAGTCTGACCTCAGTTGTGGGAAAGATGCAGGAGTCTATTATAAAGGATGAAATTACGACACATCTGGATAGTAATAACAGGATAGGTCAGAATCAGCATGGATTTATGAAGGGGAAATCATGCTTGACTAATCTTCTTGAATTTTTTGAGGATGTAACTCTGAAGATGAACGAGGGAGATCCAGTAGATGTAGTGTACCTGGACTTTCAGAAAGCTTTTGATAAATTCCCACATAGGAGGTTAGTGAGCAAAATTAGGGCACATGGTATTGGGGGCAAGGTACTAACTTGGATTGAAAATTGGTTGGCTGATAGGAAACAAAGGGTAGTGATAAACGGCTCCATTTCGGAATGGCAGGCAGTGACCAGTGGGGTACCGCAGGGATCCGTGCTGGGACCGCAGCTTTTTACAATATATGTTAATGATATACAAGATGGTATCAGCAATAACATTAGCAAATTTGCGGATGATACAAAGCTGGGTGGCAGGGTGAAAAGTGAGGAGGATGGTAGGAGATTACAGGGTGACCTGGACAAGTTAGGTGAGTAGGCAGATGCATGGCAGATGCAGTTTAATATGGATAAATGTATGGTTATCCACTTTGGTAGCAAGAACAGAAAGGCAGACTACTACCTCAATGGAATCAATTTATGTAAAAGGGCAGTACAGAGGAGAGACATTCTGGCTATTGGGGGAATGCAGCGTAGGTTCACGAGGTCAATTCTTGGAATGGCGGGATTACCTTACACTGAAAGACTGAAGCGACTGGGCTTGTATACCCTTGAGTTTAGAAGACTTGAGAGGGGATCTGATTGAGACATATAAGATTATTAAGGGATTGGACATTCTGGAGGCAGGAAACATGTTTCCGCTGATGGGTGAGTACCGAACCTGAGGACACAGCTTAAAAATACGGGGTAGATCATTTAGGACAGAGATGAGGAGAAACTTGTTCACCCAGAGAGTGGTGGCTGTGTGGAATGCTCTGCCCCAGAGGGCAGTGGAGGCCCAGTCTCTGGATTCATTTAAGAAAGAGTTGGATAGAGCTCTCAAGGATACTGGAATCCAAGGGTTATGGAGATAAGGCAGGAACAGGATACTGATTAAGGATGATCAGCCATAATCATATTGAATGGTGGTGCAGGCTCGAAGGGCAGAATGGCCTACTCCTGCACCTATTGTCTATTGTCTATTATTTTCCAGTGGCCCAATGTTCACTCTTGCTTCTCCTTTTCCTTTTAGATATCTAAGAAAAGCTCTTGCAATCTTCTTTTATGCAGGTCATGCTAATATTTCATCGTCTCCTCACTTACTGCTTTTTTTTTTATTTGACCTCTGCAGGTTTTTAAAAGCTTCTCAAACCTCTGGCTTTCCAGTTTTCTTCACTACATTGCATGTGCTTTCTTTACTTTTATGCTAGTGACAGAGAACTCCCCTGACTATATTATCCTCAACTACAACTACAGTTCTCTTTTCTTCTTGTTCTTGATTGGCTCCCTGTGCCATGATGCTGTGGTCAGTTTGCTCATCCTTCCTACAGCCTCCACTCTCATCCAGACATGGAGCAAGAATCTCAAGCCTGTCAGACACGCTCCAAGGCTGAAGATCCTTCAGCACTACCTACTGGATCCCTTTACCTGCCTCAGTCGTAGTCACGTCCTCCTGTCCCTCACCACTGACTGAATTTCAAGGGATGTGACTGCCCCCTGAAACAGTGTCCCCCTCCATGATGTATCAGTGTTCAAAACTCAGATTCCAGCTCATCAACTCTGAGCCAGACTTCCTCAAGCAACCAACATTTACTCTGGATGTGGTGACTAAGAAGCACAATGGGTCCACCATCTCCAAAATCATGTAGTCTGGCCCAGCAGCTCTACTTTATTTACTTAGCTTTTATTTTGATTTTTAAAAGTTTCCTATTGGTCATTTAGTTTATAACCTGCAAACGTTTCCCCTCTGTACCTTTAATCTGAAAGCAACCGAGTGTGATTAATAGCTATTACCAATCATTATAGAGTATACTTACTGTTTCCCTGAAGTGTCACTCTATCTTTCCTGCTGGACTATGAGAGGAGCTCTAATTGAGGATTATAAGATGCTGAAGGGGATTGATAAAGTAGATGTAGAAAAGATGCTTCCTCCTGTGAGGTAATTTAAAATGAACGATCACAGTTTTAAGATAAGGGGTAGTAGATTTGAAAAGGGGATGAAGAGAAATTGCTTCTGTGAAAGAGTTGTGTATCTGTGGAAATCATTATCCAAGACTGCATGAGGTGCTGGGGCATTGAGTAAATGTAAGGAGGAGATAGACAGATCTTTAGCTAGTAATGGGTTGAATGATCATGGAGAGCAAGTAGAAAAGTGGAGTTGAGGTCAAGATGAGATCAGGCATGATTGGATCAAATGGTAGAACAGACTCAAGGTCTGAAATACCTACTCTTGCTCCTTATGTTTTAAGATATGGGGAGCTTTCTTAATTCATTCATGGAATGTGGGTGTCACTGTCCCGGCAAGCATTTATTAACCAGATGGCAGTTAAGTGTTCACCACATTGCTGAGGGTCTGGAATCATGTGTAGGCCAGACCAGCTAAGATGGTCATTTCTTTCCCTGAAGGTCATTAGTGAACCAGGTGGGGTTTTCCAACAATCGTCAATGGCTTCAAGATCATCATTAAGACTCTTAATTCCAGATGTTTATTAAATTCAAATTCCACCATTTGCCCTAGCAGGATTTGAACCTGGATCTGTAGAACATTACCTAGGCTTCTGCGTTAATAGTCCAGTAATAACACCACTGGACCATCACCTCCCCTTAATTTGGGTTTAATCATAAGTGTGATCTTTTATTGTCTTTCTGCCTGAGGGGGAAGGTCAAAGCTTTCTCCTGTCAATGTGTGCTTGCATTGTTTACAGTTACATGCTCAATTTTTTTGTCACATAAATTAACATGATAATTTTGAACTTAAAATATTGTCTGTATCTTATGTATCAATGGTAAAAGACTTTCCATGAAGTCATATTGCAACACCAGTAGCTAAACTTAACAATGTTTTCTGTTTCATTGTTTTTGTACATTTTACATAACATTTTCTTACATATCAAATGTATGAAGTGATATGATGTAGATGTAGCCATGAACGTGATCTGAGATCAAAATAATCATGAGTAAGGACAGTAAAAAAAACTAAAAAAATTGTGAAAAAAACAGATATTGCTGGCAAAACTCAACAGGCCTAACAGCACTTGGATGTGGAATGTTTCAAGTCCAGTGACTCTTCATTAGAACCCAGAATTGTAATATTGTAATTACAATTGTAATTGTAATGTTGTATTAACAACTACCATTTTCTTCAGAAGGAAATATAAGAAGGACAAGTGTGCAAATATTGGTGCTGAGCCTCATACATATCCCTTAACTTAATGTATACTTGACTTCTGATGCTACTTAGGGATTGAGAATCCATAACAATTGTGCATCTGATTCACAGCAGGTGAGTCAAATAGATGAGTGTTTATGTGTTCTGTGACTGGAAGAGCTCTTGTGGTGTAACAGTAGTATCCCTGCCTCTAAACCAAGCCAGGCCTGGGTTCAATTTCCACCTGCTCTAGAGATGTGCAATAATATTTCTGAACAGAGTGGTTAGAAAATATTTATAGGACAGTATCAGACTGAAAATATTGTCCTGTGCAATTAATGTGAAGATAAGAATACTTGAAAATCAGGTCAAAATATTTCTGTATTTCATTGACATTAAGAGGTAGGTTAACCTGATACAAGCATGCAATTATTGCAGGTATTTTGTATATAATATGAATGTGTGATAGTTGTTACATTACAAAATGCTGTGTGGTATTATTAAAAGGTACAGCAACAATTTTAATTTGTACTGAATACAGCATAAACATTGATCTGTGTAGATGCCACATGCATTCATATTAACAATATTCAAGTATTGACTCTAGATTAACTTCAGTGCAAGTTCACAAACTAGCTATAATAATTCAATCTGATTCCTAAAGTTTTGCATTATTAACAGAACTGAAATTTGCTTACAGAGATTTCCTCTCCACAGTTTCTAACAGGAATATATCCTATTGCTAGTATCTTGACAACACACAGAGTGGCGAGAGGCATGATTCATCAAGCATAAATACCCAACAATGAATTATTGGTATGGAGGAATCATGCTAGATTGGTAATAAAATACAAATTGCAGTTACTTGCTGCTAACAGCCACTTAGACCAAGTGCAAGATTAGTTTTAGGCTGGTTCATGTTGCTCTGCTGAGGCTTTTTACAGCAATTCATCCACAGCTTTCATTCTATGTTTGACTGTTGCCCTCTTCTGGTATGGACAGTATAGAACAACAACTTGAATTTTATTATAAAATATGCCAAGGTGCTTCCCAGGAACATTAAAAACTGGACTGCGTCCTAGGATGAAAGGAATTTCCTATGATGTGAGTCAGAAAAAGTGGGCCTATATCCACTGAAAATTGAAAGAGTAAGATGTGGTCTAATCGAAACAATTAAGATTCTGAAATGGTGACAAAAGAAATGAAAACAGAAAATGATGGAGAAATTCGCAAGTCTGACACCATCTGTGCAGAAAGAAACAGAGTTAATGTTGTGAGTCCAAATAGTCTTATTTGGGATTGGAAAATTATGTTTTAAATGTTGTTGACATCAGGGAGGGGGAGCAAGTGAAACAGAAGGTTTAGAATTTAGAACAGGGAGCACAAGATCAAGTCATACTATCAATTAGTACTGAGATGATAAGGAAGCTCTTTATTGAAGCAATTGTGAATCTTTGGATTTCAGAGTTTACCCATTGCTTTCTCCACAGATGCTGCCAGATGAACTGAGGATTTCCATTAGTTTCTGTTGGGTTACCGGTTGCACCCCAGTTCCTATGCTTGCATGTAGGCTGCATCTATTCTATGTGCACAAATTACATTGATCACTACACTAATGGCTTTCCAGTTTATGAACTGAGAAAACCCTAAGATAAGTACCCATTCTGAACAAATTGATGCAACAGAGGCATAATCTATGACTCCGGGAAACTGAGCATGCTGGAAATACATTGCCTAAATGTTGCCAAGTGATGTCCCAGTTCTTTTGAGGGATTTGATCCAAAACATTATTCGATTTTTCTCTTTGAAATGGTGAGATTGTGTTAGTGCATTCCCAGCACTTCCACTTAATTTCATACAGTAATGCTGGTTGCATGTTTACAGTGTCTGTTTGACTTGGATGTATTCAGGAAAGCAAGCACAAAGCTAATCAATAACTCACGGGAAAAGGCTAGTGGAAAGTGTTTGTATAGAGAAAGGAATTTACTTATGGGGCTGGTTGTGGGGGTGCTTCCCTTAATTGTCCATGGCCATTTTTGCAGAAATTATACTTCTTTCTATGTGGTCCTGCTGGAAAACTACGACAGAAACTCCACCTTTCAGAAATTCTGAACACACTTCAGGATCCTGAAGCACCAGAAGTTCATATGATGACAACGCTGTGTTGAAATATTGTAACTTCCAGTCATGATATCAGACTCTGCTCTTTGTGGGTTTGCAAATAAAAGCAAATTAGTTTCTTGAAATGTGCATCAGTTTCAGAATATGTTTCAGCTTGACATCTCTTTTCAGCTTAGTGACAGCTTTTTCTCTTGAAAGGTTTCTGCCAGACGTGGAGTGACAAATTACTTGGTCAGGCATTCAATTAAAATCACTTCCTTTAAAAAAAGTGGCAAATTTCAGATTAAGCCAATGAGGCCAAATTGGTGTGGTCCATCTTTCAACATCTGCCATTCATTAGACTTTGCCCAATAAGTTTTCAGAGTATAATATGTCAGAAATGTGAATTCATAGCAACATGGGACAATGGTGCGATAATGGTAATATCACTAAATCTATGAGGTAGGGGTTAATAACCTGAATGCATGCGTTGAAATCAAATCATGGCCAATGGCAGAATTTGAATTTGGTTAACTAATAAACAAAAAATCTGGAATTAATTGTTGTAAAAGTCCACTTATTTCACAAAATCCCATGCCATTCATCAGGCCACTCCACATGTCTTTGCTCTTTTGATGTTTATTGCTATCTTTCTCAAACTGCACAATTCTCCCACAGTTTATGCCACCTGCAAATTGTTTCTCAGGGGTCATATACTAATCCTGAACAGACAGAGAACAGGGGAGTTGGACTGACTGGTTTTGTATGTGTGAAGCCAGCCTGGCTTTGACGAGCTAAATTATCTCTTTCTGTGCACTAAATAACTATGTGTCACAATGGGCCAGGTTTTCACCCTCAATCTAGGTGGAAAGCATTGGGAATATTCTTGGCTCTGCATGTGTGCCTTGGGAAATGCCAATTCCAGGACTGGATCCTCATTCCTGTTCAGTGGGTGTCAGCTGCAAACAGACCACTTTGCACCAGCATTAAATTCTATAGTAACAATTGCATGTACAAAAAGAGTTTTACAAAGGGATTAATTCAAAGATTTTCACTATACTAATGACACTATGTCAAAAAATGTCCTCCATACACTACACCCCAACAAAAGTATAAATCATTTAGACCCTTTAGAATTTCAACATCTGAAAATGCAAGACAATTGAAACCACCTCATCTGTGTAAACAAGCATGGTAAAGTTGTTAGCAGACTGACTGTAGGAATTGGTAAGATGTAGTGCTGGAAAAGCACAGCTGGTCAGGCAGCATCCAAGGAATGTGAAAATTGATGTTTCCAGCATTCCTGATGAAGAGCTTACACTCAAAACGTCGATTCTCCAGCTCCACGAATGCTGCCCGAAAGGCTGTGCTTTTCCAGTGGAGACTTTGATCTTCAGCATCTGCAGTCTCGGAATTGGCAAAGAGTGATGCTGGGAAAGGCACAGCAGGTCAGGCAGCACTTGTTGGAGCAAGAGAGTTGACATTTTGGGCAGGACCCTTTTCCAGAACTTAAATCCTGAGACCTGAAGCAGGGTCCTGCCTGAAACATCAATTCTCCTGCTCCTCGGATGCTGCCTGACGGCTGTGCTTTTCCAGCATCACACTTTATCAACTCTGACTCTCCAGCATCCGCAGTCCTCTCTGTTTCCTATGTCCTCTGTCCTCCTCTGTCTGACCTTGGGAGTTGTCATTTATGGAGATATTCACTACATCTGTATTCCTTCAAAGGGTTTGACAAGATAGTTAGAGAAGCTGTTTAATTTGGTTAAGTAATCTGGAACATGAGGTCAGACTTAGAATAAGGAATACAGTTGTACAGGAAATGTCTTCAATCAAAGGGTTTTTAAATGCTATAATTTGTCACCCTTAGATCTATGAATTCTCAGTTGTTGAGTATACTTAAGACAGCGGTTGTTGGATAGATATGGGAATGTAAGGGTTATGGGGATAATGGAGGAAGATGGTATTAAGATAACCATTCAACCAGGATCATGCCATATGGTGGAGCAGGACTGAGGAGCCATGCATCCTATCCCTCCTCTTATTTCTTATGTACTTTTGCTTTTACCTCCTTGTGGATACCCACACCTTGTATTATCAATCATTGTTTACCACATATGTACTGCTGCAAAATGAGAGTTAATAAAGTTGATTATTTTGTATATTGACCATGTAGTCTACTGATCCACTGCATTTATCAATTAATATTGCTTTGTGCATAAAGCCACTCAGTTCATAGTCAATGTTTCCTGTAATGGACTTACCCAATCATGAGAAGTAGTCACTAATCTATTCCTATTATTTAATGTTTTGTTACTTCTGTCAGACATTTTATAACAACTTTGTAATTTCCACAAAGAAATCATGTCAAGAAATCCCAAATATTTTTCAGTAACTGGTTTGGAAGGCCTGATAAATCTATTTAATTATATCAGTTCCCTGATCTACATACTTGAAATGTCATGTTCTCATTGATGAAAAGCTGCTACTTCAATTCGATTTTCTAGTTTGATGAGGTTTATTCTTGACAATGCAGCTAACAGGAGATAACAAATTGTCTGTCTATAAGACACCAGTGTCTTTGATGGGCACAATTTAAAACCATGTTGCTCCTCTTTCCATTCCCAGTTTAAAAAGATGTATAGGGAGTTTGGGAGTTCTGACATGATCATAAGACACCACTGTGAATAATTCAACACAATCTTCTCTCTAAGGATCAACTTCAAAAATTGCCTCGTGACTTTGTTTGGGTTGCTTTATAATTAGCCTTGTAACACTGGGCAAGACTGAAGCAGAATATTTTTCCTTTAGAGGATCTGTAGCTCAGCTATAAACAAAGAGTTAACCTTTGGGAATTGAAACTACGCAAGTAGTGATGAAATTGGGTAAAAAACAAAGCAACTCTTGATTCTAATGAACACTAATCAATGGTCAGAGTTCACTCAGAAATCACAACTCTTGAGGAACAGTACATGCTTGGAATTCAGATTCTAGCTAAATATATTATTTGTCCCTTGTAGGAAAATTAACCTTAGTTTGTGAAGCTTAGTTTGTGAAGCTGAAGATACTTACTTCTTTGCATTTGTTTAAAATATTGCAATTAGAGCTAATTTTTGGGACCAGTGCCTCACACTTCAAGAATACCTGAAATGCATCTGTTTCAATATTGAGATTTTAGATCTAAAAATGTGCTGGAGACAATTCATACAATTTCAAATACAAACTGTACAAAATGCATCGTCATCCATCCTGTTAACCTCTAGATGGAAGCCAGATCTTAAAAAGTAATTTGGTGCCATCTTGTGGTCAAAAATTATAAAACTTAAAACTTAATGCATTGAGTTCATCAGAACAATATAATTTACCCATCAGGTTTAGCTGTCATATAAGCAGTGGAGTTTAGAGATATGTTCATATCTTTTAATGTTAATTATTTTAAGTTTAGGTTTCTGGTCTCTGAATTGATGGGTTTTCTGTGTATCTGAAGTTAATAATTTCTTACAAGAGTTGTCATAACCATGGCAATTATCTTAAAATAATATTTGAGGCTTAGCTTTAGAATGAATGAGTTCCTGTGTACATTGGTATGATTTCACAACGGAACAAAATAAATAAGATACAATCTAGAAGTTCAGATAGGTTATTTTAAGCTTAGGGAATCAACATAGCTTAAAGTGTGAAGTCTTTTTCAAGTTGAAAACTGAAAGGACTGCAGATGCTGTAAATCAGAAACAAAGATAGAAAGTGCTGGAAAAGCTCAGCAGGTCTGGTAGTATCTGTGGAGAGAAATCAGAGCTAACATTCTGGGTCAAGCGAAGGGTCTCTCAACCCAGAACGTTTACTCTGATTTCTGTGCACAGATGCTGTCATACCTGCTGAGCTTTTCCAGCAATTTCTACTTTTGTTCCTTTTTAGTTTGAATTTGGGGAAGTGATGTGAAGCATTGGAATAGGCAGCTGCATTGAGCGGAGCTCCTGAGGAGTGAATGACATATACTGAGCTAGGTTGCCTTAGAGTGAAGAGTTAGTTTCACTCCTAGACCAGAAGTGTTGTAGTAAATTCATGAAGACGTTGCTTAAAGCTGAGGTATATAATAGCTTCAGAAAGACGCTATCTGCAATTCCAGTTTAAACATTGAAGTCATAAATCTACCAAGGTGTTTGATACAGGACATCTGGTGTGAGAATTGTATGAGTGGTGTTTGGGTACTGCACCTCAGCAATGTATCTTGAGTACAAAGTTAACAATCACACAACACCAGGTTATAGTCCAACAGGTTTACTTGGAGGCACTAGCTGTCGGAGCACAGCTCCTTCATCAGGTAGCTAGTCTGAAGATACTTGCTACCTGACAAAGGAGCACTGCTCAAAAAGCTAGTGCTTCCAAATAAACCTGTTGGACTATAACCTGGTGTTGTTTGATTTTGTCCACCATAGTCCACCACCAGCACTTCCTCATTTTGAACACAATGCAAAGCTCTTTTATTCTTCTCAATTTATATGGAGTTTTGGCATTAGTGACAGTATGCCTTACAGTGTGTTTGAAAATCTTTGAATTTGTATTATAAGTAAATAGTTTATTCTATTTTATCTTGAATTCTTTTGTTATAAACTTGCATTTTATTAGTAAAGGAAAATCTCTCTATCATTGCATGCTTATGTTTCAGTGAGAACCCACTTAGTTAAAACCAAAACAAATCAAAATATGAGCTATCAAGTCAGGTTTGTGTATCAGTTATGACTTGTACTGTAATAGTATTTGCTATGATTATAACATAGCTTTAAAAAGAGTTGCAGTTATAAAATTTTGAGACTTTTACGTCAATTATTCTTGTTTTACATTGGTATGCAGCAACTTAAACGGATACATTGGGTTTACACTATTTACAACACTAGAACAAAATAGTAGCAGTCTAAAGGTAAACAACTCACATGACAGCGTGACAACAGAACATGGATATCTACCAAGAACAAGGGGCATTCACTGGGACAGACATAGGGAGGGTAGAGAGAGGCAACTAAATGCATAATGGAAAGAAAGACTGTTTAAGAAAGTGATGGAGGTAAAAAATATATCAACTAGTGTTAAATATACAAAACAAGTCAGTCATGTTAAAATTTCAGAAAGATAAAACAGGTTAAAACGGTCTATTTCCAGAGGATGAAATAGAGACAAAAAGGTTTCTGTAATTGCTGGAACATGTAACAATAAACAATGTATCTCTGACAATAGCTTCAAAAATGTGGCCTGATGTAATCAGTCACAACAGTACAATTAAAAATGTGAGCTAGCTTTCATGTGTTTGTTTATCAAGTCGTCCTACCTTTCAGTCCAAAGCTTTATGTAAATTGTTCTGAATGGTAGTTTACTATTCTACAACAAAACTAATAGATTGCAACAGCATGTAATGGATGAGTCTTTCGGTTATCATTGTGAATAACAAAAAAATTACAACAGTAGGAGATGTTACAAAAATATCCCTAACTATTATCTATAGTGTATTTTAAGCTCTTTTTACTGAACAGACAAAAGCCTCACAATAAAATAGGCTTCTCAAATTGCAGACTAAGAAAAAACACAAAGGGAATTCAGGAAATCATAACTGGCATGTAAATGAACAACAACAGCAGCATGACTAAATGAGTTCTTTTAGTTGATATAAACATGTTAATTTAAACTCATTAGGTGCAAATTTAACTTTGTGTGATCATGTAAAAATAGATAACATCAGATCAGGCGCCTATTACACATCTTTCCTATTTTTCATCTATATTGCTTAGGATTTCAAAGGAAGTAGCTGTAAAGATAATGGATGCACTGATAAGCAACTTTCCAAGAATCCTTAGATTCTGGAAAAATCTCTTATTCAAAAAGTGAGGGACACAAATACAACTGTTTGTTTACTAATGGTCAAGTTGCCATGGTCTTACCATTGCAGAAAGATAATTGGTGGCAGTTTAACCTGAGGGGTCCCATGCCTCAAGTGAGGAGAGAGGCTAAGAATTGAGAATCCTTCATGGTAACCTCAGATGGTGCAGAAATTGACCTCCACTGTTGGCATCACATTGCACCACAAATCAGCTATCCAGCCAGGAGAGATAGTTGAAAACCAAAAGCTGTATAAAGCTACAGCACAGAGGGATTTAGCGGTTCTAGTCATCAATCAAAAAAAAGTATGCCAACTTCAGCAGGTAATAAGGTAGACAACTGGAATTAGGCCTTTATTTCAAAGGAAATGGAGGACACAAATAGGGAGGTTGTGTACAGGTCAGACCACAGCTGGAATACTAGTAACAGCTTTGGCCCTATTATGTAAGGAAATTATATATTGATATTGGAGGCAGACCAGACAAATTTCACTTGGTTAATCTTAGATATGGAGTTTTTTTTTTCTATGAATAGAGGTTGAGTAGATTGGGCCTATAATCATTGGAGTTTGGAAGAATGACAGGCGATCTTACTGAAACATAAGATTATTAGGGGGCTTGATAGGATGGATGTGAAGAGTTTGTTTCTAATGATGGGAGAGCATAATGTTAGAGTAAATGGTCACTCATTTCAGAAAGAGCTGTTGAGGATTCTTTTCTCTGAAGGTACTTAATCTGTGAAACTCTTTACCGTAGGGGGCTATCGAGGCTGGATCAATAAGTATGATCAAGGCTGAGAGAGATAGATTACTAGAAATAGGTATATGGGGATAATGCAGGAAAGTAGAATTGGGGATTATCAAATCAGCCGTGATCTCACTGAATCATGGAGCAGATTAAATAGTTCGAATAGCATACTTCTAATCTTATGTCTAATGATCTTATTGGCTACAAAATGGATGATACATCATCTATTTTGCACTTATATACAAAGTGGAAACAACCTTGATTCTCAATATTAATGAGTCCCTTGCAGTATTAACTTCTGCCTGTTTCCACTGGTGCCATTGATCCAAACATGACTAGACATATAAGTCTATCACTTGCACCACCATATCAGTTGACTTTCTGTCTCTGCAATGTAATAACTTTGCTAAAAATGCGGTAGAAAATTTGTTTTAGTGTCCGATCTCAGTTTGCATTGCATTTCTCGCAGCAGAGTGAGAATTTGTCTGAGAACATTCTGGGCCTGTTTCTTATCAAGGTCTCTACAAGCTTAGCTCGCTGTTTGGCTCATTGCATCATCAACCTAATGTGACTTCTTGCTACTTAAGGCTATGTCCAAATCATCTTGATATCAATGTAACAGAAAGTAAAGAACTGCTGTTCAGAATATGAAAAATCTCTCACCTGTTTGCTCATCATGTACTTGGTCATCGGAATGTAATGAGTTAAAGGCCAGAATTGGTTTCATTAAATGTTGGTTTATTGCATTGTCAAAAATAGTTACAGGAGGAAATCATATCATTCCCTTAAAAACAAAATCAGCAACATGTGAAATTCGACTGATCTGTGATCAGAACTCAGGTGGGAGACCAACAAAATGCAGAGAATAATGGTGCAAATGGTTGTCTTTTCCCTCTGTCAGGTGGAACAGCAAGAGATCAGTGAAACACTACCACCAGCATTTCAAAGCCTGTGTTTTTAACTTTCCTAAAAATACACATACACACAAAGTAGTCCTTTTTGTAACATTTAGCTTAGCTGTTTGCATATGTATAATTGACTTGATAGCAATCACATTCTTCGTGTCACAAGAGTTTAATTGCAGTTAAGGCAAATTTCTAACTCCTACCCCCACTCACAAACCACCAGTGGATGAGTAAAGATTAAAAGGGCTTATCCCAAGAATGCTACCTTATAATGGTGCATCAAAGTATCATTATCATGAAGTATATTATCATGAAGTCAATAGTTTTATTTATAATGTTCATTCCTGTTAGCAACAACCCTTCAAAAAGTAAAGGAGTTCAATCATGTTGACAAAACACTTAAAATTCACAATCTGCTCTTCAAATAAGTTACTTTTCAGATCGGCCCCACTGTCACTGATTATGCAAGATGGAATATTTGACTCAGTCTAAAATTTATTGCACTGAGTTTTGTTGCAATTGAAGGATTACTATTTTGGGCAGGAACAAGAAAAAAGTAAAACTCGTGTTTTTCTTGAAAGAAATGTGATGCTTCATTTGATAACACAATGAACACCACAAACCTTTTAGTAATTGTTACTAATTGTAGAAAGTTTAAGCAGCTTCAGTATCCACTCTGCTCCCACAGGAGGACTGTATTTGTTCTTTGATTTGTTACTGCCACTTTAATGCTTTTGTTAAATTATTTCCAAAATTACATTAATGCAGTTGCCAGATAAAAAATTAACTTTCACTGTTCTCTAGGTTTTTGGCAGCAGGTATTTTGGATCCTTTTAAACAACGTCAACAGCTATTTTAATAGGAGCTTATTATATTTTCTAACCTGAATTAGATACAATGTATATCTGTGGCCTTTCAACAATTGTTTCATTACTTATTATCATACACTGTACTATAATAGTGTAAAAATCAATTACATAATTAGTCAGAGAATTTATTTTATATGTCATAAATTCCCTAGCTAAGTTATAGAATTGATTCTTACATCACAATAGTGCAGTGTATGACAATATACACTACATTTAAATATATAAATTTGTAAAGCAATGTCTTTCTACAGCACAAGGTTATTTTCCCATCCAAACAACAAATGGAAAACTGGGCTCTTCTTAATAGGGATAAGGACAGCTTATCATTAATATAAAAATATTATGATTGAAATTGTCTAAGCTTTGGGTCACGAATTCCAATCCCAATAATGCAAATTCATTCAACTGCAATCTATTTCTTAGTTATGAATCTTGTTTCTTTAAAAAAGTATTTGATAGGTGAACCATTATCGTTGGCAAGTTCAATGCTGTTTGTTTGAAAAAATATTTTAAAAATTCTAATACCGGACTTTACAATAACTTAGCAGTTATTAGAGTTTACAATACTTCCTGGTTGTAAGTAGGAATAATACACTGTTGTTTGATTGGACAATACTCTTGGTGTTAATAGAAGGTGAGGCACCCCTGTTGTAATTAATCATTGCGACACCGAGGAATTGTTAAAGAATAGCATAGCCTAGTAATTCTGGTAGGTATGGTGCATAATAGTTGTTGAGGGTATGCTACCTAGTGTTACAGACTATTGGAATGGCTACTAATAGACCAAAAGGAGATCATTCAGTCTATGTTGGTACTCTGCAACTCAGCCAGTTTCACCAATTCTCCCTGTTTTTCTCTTTAATCCTGTCATTTTTATTTCCCAAGATAATTTATCTCTTGAAATGATGGAATATGCCTCCACCACTCTCACGCAATTCATTCCAGATCCTAATTTCACACACAAATTTTTTTTTTCCTCAGGTCAACTTTGGCTTTTTGGTCATTCATTTTCAACCAATGATTCTTAGCCAAAGGAAACAGCTTCTCCCTATCTGCTCTTTCCAAAGCCTTGATGATTTTGAACACCACCATCAAAATGATCTCTCAATCAACTTTTCTTTAAGGAAAACAATCTTAGCTTCTTAAATCTATCCAAATAGTTAAATGTCCGCTTTTCTGGAACTATTCTCATACACCGTTTCTGCACCCTCTCTAATATTAATTTTCACTTTATTTTTGCAACGTTGCCCAGGATCCTGCATAGCTCATTAACCACTTCCTTGACCAGTCTGCCACCCTCAACAATTTATGTCTACATACACCAGGTCATCCAATATTTATTAGACAGTGTGAGACTTCATACTCATTTGAGGGAATGGTATTTAACAAATAATAGAGGATACAGGATCTGAGTGGTTATTAAATGTTACAGTAACTTACTAGTATCACTAGGTATGGGAGGCTACAATAGCTGACTAGTTATTAGAAGGTGTGATAGCGCAGATGTTATCAAAGGACACCTAATAGTTATAGAAGGTACAATGCCTAGTAATGCTGTATTAGAGACTCAGCAAGAACCTTGCTCGGATGGGTAACAGGAGGATTAATCTTGAGCTAGAATTCTAATTCTAATACAAATGAAGAATAAGCATTTAATACAGATATTGCTTAGTTCATCCAACAGTAATTCAATTTCTGTAGTGCCACATTGGTGCATATTGAAGTAACAGTACTCCAACAGGTTTGTTGCTTAGTTCTGCATTTCCTGCAAAAAAACAAAAAGTCACACATATTACTAAGTTGTTAACTTAAAAATCTTTTCTCATCCATGAGAAAGTCACTCAAATGCAGCAGGTCTAAGTCACATCTATTAGTTACATTTGAAGATACCAATGGCTATTTTAATTGCCACATGAAGTAAGATGGCTACTGCAGTGATTGGAATAAGGTCAGCCAGGTGGACCTCACAGAATGAGTTCTCTGATTGGACCAGATTAACAGTCCCACCAGGGAGCCCTGGCTGCCAGATATAAACAGGAGTGTCAAGGACTTTCCATGTGCAAATAAGGAGCGACTTGGTGATGGGATGCCAGCATCTGTAGAGTTTCTCAGCTACTGTAGGTGAATATTGGGATGCTAAGCTCATTTGCTGTTTTCCAACTTCCTATTTATCTGGCATTGATGTTAACAGCATGTTTACTGCTCATTTATCCCACCTGAAAACATTAAACAGAACTTCATTTACAACGGATCAACAGATCTCAGGAAATCCATGAGAATCATAAGTCAACTAGCAAGTTATAACAGAACAGGTTCTAAGAGCCAAGTGGCCTTCTGCAGCTCCTATTTCATATCTTCTTGAGTTATTACTTATATATGAGCACTTTGATATTTTTTGATCTACACCATGCGAACATGCAGAATATTGTGTTCACTAGTTTGTTGTGTAGTTTATATCTCAGAGCAATGTAGATATGATAAAATCAAGGTGTTATGTGAATGGGAAATTATTTCCAATATTTTAAAATATCACTGGCCACAAAATGTCTGTACTCATGCTGAAGCTCCGATTTCCAACACTTTCTACAACTTTTCTTTGAATCTGCACCCAGCTTAACCAATAACACACAGTGATTATCAATAGGCAACAGGCTCACATAATCAAAGAGAACAAGTGAGCACATCATAATGCAAAACCAAAAACTTATAGGCTTGCTGCCTGTAGATCAACTACTTAATTTATTGAACATTTTTAATGTAGGAAAAACATCCCTCGCTCTTTCCAGAGGTATACTTGGAAAACAGACTGAGCCAAAACAGAGGATATAAGGACAAGGAAGCCAATAACCTAATAAAAGAAATGGATTTTAAGGAGAAACCTAAAGGAGAGGCAAAAGAAATTTGCATAGGAGATTAAACACGAAGACCTGAAAACATGGTTACCAATTGTGTAGTGAGGAAGGGGAGGACTGCACAAGAGGAACATAGAGGTGGAGTGCAATAAGAAGTGACCAGACTATGACCAAATTTAAAGACAACATCTTAAATATAAGCTTTTTAAGGCTAGGAACCAGTGCCAAAGCAAACACTAACAGTAAAAGAGACTTTGGAGTGCAGGTTCATAGTTCGTTGAAAATAGAGTCACAGGTAGATACGATAGTGAAGAATGTATTTGGTATGCTTGCCTTTATTGGTCACAGCACTGACTGTAGGAGTTGGGAGGTCATGTTGTAGCTGTACAGGACATTGGTTAGGCTACTTTCAGAATATTGTGTGCAATTCTGGTCTCTCTCCTGTAGGAAGGACATTATGAAACTTGAAAGGGTTCAAAAAATGTTTACAAGGATGATGCCAAGGTTGGAAGGTTTGAGCTATAGACAGAGGCTGTTTTCACTGGAGCATCAGAGGCTGGGGAGGAGGTGGGGAGGGAGGTCCTTATAGAGGTTTATAAAATCATGAGGGGCCTGCATAGTGTAAATAGACAAGGTCTTTTCCCTGGGATGGGGGAGTCTAAAACTAGAGGGCATAGGTTTAGGGTGAGAGGGGAAAGATTTAAAAGAGACCTAAGGGGCAGAGGGTGGTGGAATGATGTGTCAGTGGAAATGACGGAGGCTGGTACAATGTAAAAGACATCTGGATGGGTATATGAACAGAAAGGGTTTGGAGGGATATGGGCTATGTGCTGGCAAATGGGACTAGATTGGGTTGGGATATCTGGTCAGCATAGATGAGATGGACTGTAGGGTCTGTCACTATGTTGTACATCCATGATTCTATGATTAACTGCGAGTAAGATAAGATCAGAAAGTGCTAGAAATGCTCAGATGGATTGACAGTCTCTACAGAGAGAGAAGAACTGAATTTGAGGCCAATGATGCTTCTTCAGAACCCCTGCTGCCAGACCTGCTGAGTTACTTTAGCACTTCCTGTTTTAAATTCAAATCTCCAGAATCCACAGACTGATAACTCCCCTGAAGAATTAAATACAGTGCATAACAGTGATGTGCACAGACTTGTATACCATCAACTTGTCTCTTAGCTCAATGCTGCAAAGGTTCAAAGAGCGAGTTAAGAAGCACTTGGATTCTCCCTCACCTCTTCGTCCTTTTCAGGTGAATAGTGAGATACTAGTGTGCCTTGTGAGGAAGTAGGAATAGCTGTTTCAGGCTTCTAAGAGGCCTTCTCGGGTAATCAGGGTGTCTTCAGTGCATTGGTTTGTCAAGTATTTTGACCATTATAATGGAGTCTGTTACAAGAACTTGCTTCTCATTAGCATTTTGTTTATCTGATATCTTAGGGATGTTTACAGTGTCCTCCACTGTGGAAATCTATGCAAAATATCAGTTTAAAATATCTGCTATTTCCCTGTTACATTTTATCAATTCCCCGATTGCATCCTTCATGAGTCCCAAGCACTCTTCCATTGCTTTCTTCTTTATTGTATGCCCACAGAAACTCTTGCTGTTTGTGTGAATATTTCTCGTCAATTTACTTCCACAATAATTTTTCTCTGTTTTATCTTTTTTCATCATCCATTGCTGGCATCTAAAAAAAATTCAATCTTTTGGGCTACCAATAGTTTTTGCCATTTTGTGTATCTTAGTTTTAAATTGAATACTCTCCATTCATAACTATATGGTGGTGCATCCTTCTCATTGAGGCATTCTTTTTGACCTGAACAAAAGTTTTCCTGAGTGTTGCTGAGTATCTGCTTTAATGTCTGCCACTGCTCATCTACTGACCTTCCCTTTAGTCTATTTTCTAGGCTGCTTCCACCAATTCTTTCTTCGCATCTCTGTTAGTATCCAGATTTAAGTTGATTTTGATAAGTCTTTTTGGATCACTTTTATGTTCCTTGCTAGATTTCATTCATGTTCTATTTTCCCTTTTCTTATCAGATTCTTGTTCCTGCCTTACTGGGCCAGAAATTGCTCCTAATCCTCAGAATCACCATTATTTCTGGCATTTGCATCAGTCACTTCTTTGATTAATGCAATCTTTATCCTCTTCCATTAAACATGATTGATTCAACTTTCCCTTGGTATGCCTGTGCCTTCGTGGCATGCATAAGCTGGTAGACTTTATAGAATTTGTAGACCTTATAGGATTTGTGTTAAATACTAGTCATTGCCCATATACCATCATATCATTCATGAATATTTCCGATCTAACCTAGCTAACTTGTGCCTTGTACTTCTATAATTTCCTTTGCTCAGGTTTAGAACTTCAGTTTCGGAATAAACTATATCACATAAAACATAATCCAAAATTATTTCATATTATGGTTACTATTTCCAAAAGTTGCTTGACAGCAAGGTTATTAATAAGGTAAAAACAATGACTGTAGATGCTGGAAACCAGATTCTGGATTAGTGGTGCTGGAAGAGCACAGCGGTTCAGGCAGCATCCGAGGAGCAATAAAATCGACGTTTCAGGCAAAAGCCCTTCATCAGGAATAAAGGCAGAGAGCCTGAAGCGTGGAGAGATAAGCTAGAGGAGGCTCCTCCAGCTTATCTCTCCAAGGTTATTAATAAGCCTTTTCTCATTACATAATGTCAAATCTAAACTAGCCTGATTCCGACTTGGCCTCTCAACACCCTGCTCCAGAAATCTATCCTCTCTAGGAATTCATCCTCTACAGCATTAGTGTTGACTTGGATAACCCAACCTATTTCCAAATTGATGTCACCCATTATTAAAGTTATGTGCATCACTAATTTCCTGATGCACAGTATGTTCAATATTAATACCACAGTTTGGTATTCTATAAACAACTCCTACTAATCTTTACTTCCCCTTATTGCTTTGCAGCACTACCCAACCAGATTCAACCGAGGAGGCGGGAAACATCCATGCCTAAGCACGCAAGTTAAAGATATTATAAAGACAAAAACTTAGGCATACCATATTGCTAAGGCAAGAGGCAGGCAGGAAGGTTATGAAAATTTTAAAGATCAACAAAGGGTTACTAAAAATGTAATGAAAAGAGCAAAAGTAAATTCTGAAAGAAAATTACCAAATTTTAACAAGTATAAAGGAAAGAATAGCTCAAGTGAATGTTGATCTCTTGGAGCATGAGACTGGGAAGTGGGAGTTAATCGTGGGCAATATAGAAATGTCAAAGTCACTAAATCAGTATTTTGCTTCAATTTTCATTGTGGAGGACACTAGTACCACCCTAATAGTAACAGGTAATGCAGCTGCTAGTGAAAGAAAATGAGAATCAGCACAAGGAAAAAACCACTGAGCAAAATATTGAGACTGAATTTAGACAAGTTAGGGCCTGACAGCTTACATCCGAGGTTCTTATCAAAAGTGGCAGTAGTGATAGTAGATCCAGCTTAGGAAGGAAATACTGGTCTTGGAGGAAGTACAACATAGGTTTACAAGAATGATACCTGGAGTTCAGGGGTTCAGTTATCAGGAGCGATTTTAGAGATTAGAACGTAGAACAATACAGCACAGTACAAGCCCTTCAGCCCTCGAAGTTGCACCAACCTGTGAAACCAATTACACTATTTCATTATCATCCATATAATTATCCAAGGAGCATTTAAATGCTCTGAAATTTGGTGAGTCTACCACTGTTGTAGGCAGGGCATTCCATGCCCTTACTAATCTCTGAGTAAAGAACCTACCTCTGACATCTATCCTATATCTATCATCCCTCAATCTAAAGCTATGTCCCCTCGTGCTAGTGAACATCATCCGAGGAAAAAGGCTCTCACTGTCCACCCTCTCTAATCCAATGATCATCTTTTACGTCTCTATTAAGTCATCTCTTAATCTTCTCTCTAACGAAAACAGCCTCCAGTCCCTCAGCCTTTCCTCATAACACCTTCCCTCCATACGAGGCAATATCCTGGTAAATCTCCTCTGCACCCTTTCCCATGCTTCCACGTCCTTCCTATAATGCGGTGACCAGAACTGTACGCAATACTCCAAGTGAGGCCGTACCAGACATTTGTGCAGCTGCAGCATGACCTCATGGCTCTGAAACTCAATCCCCCTACCAATAAAAGCTAATACTTCATACAACTTCTTAACAACCCTATCAACCCAGGTGACAATCTTTCAGGGGTCTATGTACATGGACACCGAGATCTCTCTGGCCATTCACAGTACCAAGAATCTTACCATTAGCCCAGTACTCTGTCTTCCTGTTACTCTTTCCAAAGTGAATCACCTCACACTTTTCCACATTAAACTCCATTTGCCACCTCTCAGCCCAGCTCTGAAGCTCAGCTATGTCCCTCTGTAACCTGCAACATCCTTCGGCACTGTCTACAACTCCACTGGCCTTAGTGTCATCCACAAACTTACTAACCCATCCTTCTACACCCTCATCCAGGTCATTTATAAAAATGACAAACACCAGTGGCCCCAAAACAGATCCTTGCGGTACACTAATAACTGAACTCCAGGATGAACATTTCCCATTAACCACCACCCTCTGCCTTCTTTCAGCCAGCCAATTTCTGATCCAAACCACTAAATCACCCTCAATCCCAACCCTCTATATTTTCTGCAATAGCCTACTGTGGGGAACCTTATCAAATGCTTTACTAAACTCCATATATACCACCATAAACCACTTTACCCTCATCCAGCTGTTCGGTCACTTTCTCAAAGAACTCAATAAGGTTTCTGAGGCACAACTTTCCCTTCACCAAACCGTGTTGACTATCCCTAATCAAATTATTCCACTCTAAATGATTATAAATCTTATCTCTTATAATCTTTTCCAACAGTTTACCCACAACCGAAGTAATGCTCACTGGTCCATAATTACCAGGATTGTCTCTACCCCCCTTCTTGAACAAGGGAATTACATATGCTATCCTCCATTCTTGTGGCACTATTCTTGTGACAATGATGACATGAAGATCAAAGCCAAAGGCTCTGCAATCTCCTCCCTAGCTTCCCAGAGAATCCTAGGATAAATCACATCCTGCTCAGGGGAGTTATCTATTTTCATGCTTTCTAGAATTTAGCCTGTTTTCTCTAAAATCTAAAAGGTTAAGGGGTGAGCTGATCGAAGTCTTCAAGAAATTAACAGGAAATGTTAGAGTAGACAAATATAAACTAGCTTGACTGGTTGGAGTTAAGAACTAGGGAACATAGTCTACAAATTAGGTCTAGACAATTCAGAAATTAATTGACAATTAATTGAGAAATTGTTGGAATCCATTAATAAGGAGGCCATAATGGACGTTTTGAAAGTCAAAACACAATCCATCAAAGTCAGCATGCTTTTATAAAGCGTAAATCATGTTTGACTAATTCCCTAGAATTTTTTGAAGTTGCCCTTGAAGGGGATGTGATGGTCTTGTGGTATTAAACCAGAGACCCACATAATGTTCTGGGCACCTCAGTTCAAATCTCACCATGGCATGTGGTAGAATTTTAAATCCATAAAAAAAAGACTGGAATTAAGAGTCTAATAATGACTACAAACGCATTATCGAATGTTGATGAAATCCATTTTCATTACTAATGCCCGTTAGAGAAGGATATTATGGAAAATAAAGAGCATGAAAACATGGGAAGAGTTAAAACATGAAGACCACTAGCAATCTGTGGTCTGTGGAAGGCAGGATGGGATAAGAATAGTGGAATACTCTTACACCATTTAGCAGAGTAAGGTTAAGGCTGAGAGGTCACTATGGCGAGATAACACAGTTAGTAAACGTAGTCTCCCTGTTAAGTGTCATTATGGCAAGATTGGGATCATAAATATTTGGGACATGACATTAAATATCTAATTAATAGTTAGTAGAGTCAGCTTGAGACAGGAGACTACTGTAATAGATGGAATAGCTAAATATCTAATCATGACAGGTTAGTCTGGAATGGAAAATCACTGTAGCAGAGGCGATAATAAATATTTAACCGTGACATTAGAATAACATTAAGTAGAATGTACAACTAAAGAGATAATGGATGAGAGATGGAAATGTGTTGCTGGAAAAGCGCAGCAGGTCAGGCAGCATCTAGGGAACAGGAGAATCGACGTTTCGGGCATTAGCCCTTCTTCAGGAATCTTAGCCTGCTGGACCAACTTTCCTTTTAAATAAAAAATCTTAGCCTGCTGGACCAACTTTCCTTTTAAATAAAAACCCCAAGTCCCTCCTCCCTATCTTTTATCTTAGCCTGCTGGACCAACTTTCCTTTTAAATAAACCACCCCAGTCTGACCTATCACCCTCACCTTGACCTCTTTCCACCTATCACATTTCCGACGCCCCTCCCCCAAGTCCCTCCTCCCTATCTTTTATCTTAGCCTGCTGGACCAACTTTCCTTTTAAATAACAGACCTGTAAAGAGATAATGGGACTAACGTCACTGGTTTATTGTGTAGTTAGAGTGAGGTACTTTGATTAATATAGTTGGACATGCTGATAAGCTAACAGAAACATGATTACAAAAAAAATATTAAAAATCCATGGACCCTGAGGTTCGGAGGCATTTGAGAATCTGCTTTCTCAGTGTCACGGTTTTTTGTTTGCAAATAAAAGACCTACTTCTTGAAGAACTCACTGCGTCTCCTTAATAAAAGCAAATTACTGCGGATGCTGGACTCTGAAACCAAAAGAGAAAATGCTGGAAAATCTCAGCAGGTCTGGCAGCATCTGTAAGGAGAGAAAAGAGCTGATGTTTCGAGTCTAACTGACCCTTTGTCAAACGGTCAGTTAGAATCGAAACGTCAGCTCTTTTCTCTCCTTACGGATACTGCCAGACCTGCTGAGATTTTCCAGCATTTTCTCTTTTGGTCTCTGCATCTCCTGGTGATTCTCTACATTTTCTCCACGACAATATCTGCCATATTTCCCTGGTCTGGCCAACACGTGACTCCAGACCTGCAGCAATGTGGTTGACTATAAACCACCCTCTGGGCAATTAGGGACGGCAATAAAAATTGGCAAAGCCAGTGATGCCTGCATCCCATGAATGATTTATAAAATGTAACAAGCAAGATGTATAATGGGGATACTGTAGATGTCATAAACCTGGATGTCCAGAAGACATTTGATAATGTGCTGTGCAAAAGGTACACACAGTGTAAGATCACATGGTGATGGGGTAACCTATTAGCTTGCAAAGAGGATAAGCTAACCAACAGAAAGCAGAGAGTCAGGATAAGTCTCTCTCCAGGTGACAAGATATAACTAGTGGGATGCCACAGGATCCTTGGGTCCAAACTGTTTGCAATCTATATTAATGACTTGGATTCAAGGATAGAAAGAACAATTGCCAAATCTGTAGGAGACTCTAAAATAGGTGAGAAAGTAGTGGTGAATGGGCCAAAATTTGGTAGATCAATTGTACAATGGATAAGTGTGAGGTTATCCATTTTGTCCAGAAGAATATACATTCCTGATGAAGGACTTATGCTCGAAACATCGACTCTCCTGCTCCTCAGATGCTGCCTGATCAGCTGTACTTTTCAAGCACCATACTGTTTGACTCTCATCTCCAGCATCTGCAGTCCTCACTTCCTCCCAGAGGAATAGAAAGGCAAATTATCTAAATGGAGACAACTGTCAGAGTGATTTGGTACAGAGGGATCTGGGTTTTATTGTGCATGAATCATAGAAGCTAGTATGTATATAATAAGAAAGGCAAATGGAGTTTTCGCATTTACTGCTAAAGGAATAGCATAAAGAAATACGAAAGTGGACAAGTATCGCTGCAGCTGTATGAGACTTAGTGAGACCTTTCCTAGAGTATTGTGCACAATTTTGCTTCTGCTGCTTGAGGAAGGATGTATTTGGAGGCTGTTCAGAGGAGATTCATTGGATTGATTCCAGAGTTAAGAGGTTTGACTTATGAGGTTGAGCAGTTTAAGTGTCTATCCACTGTAGTTTAGAAGAAGGGGAAAATAATTGGGGTATATAAAATACAAATGGGATTGATCAAGTAGACTTGGGAGAGGATGTTTACTCATCTGGGGCAATCTAGAGTGAAAGGTCATAGTTTTGGGGTTAGGTGTGGCAGATTTAAAAATTATTTCTCTCCAAGGATCAGGAATCTGTGGAATTCACTACCCCAGAGAGAGAGTAAATTCAAGGAGGGGATAGACATATTTTTAATTAATAATGGGTTGAAGGATTATGAAGTGTAAACTGGAAAGTGGGGTTGAAGCCAAGGTGAAGTCAGCTATGACCATATCAAATGGAAGAGCAGGCTCAAGGAGGTGATTTGCCTACTCCTGCTCCTAGTTCTGATGTTCACGTGTTCTTATATACATGTAGGCCCTATAACCACGGCCCAGGATTCGTGGCCCTGCCCTAGCCTGTGTCCAACCCCTCTGTACTGTGACGCTGCATGTAGTTTGAGAGGACTTGCTGCTATTGCGCCTTTTGCTATAGTTGGATTAGATAAAGCTGCTGCTTCTCAATGGGGATGCAAGATAATGTGGCCTTGGTTACAGGGAAATCCCACAGGCAAGACATTCAAATTCAGCTCTGTAGACTCTGAAGCACTTGCAAATAACTGAACAAAGCTGGTCTCTTGAAAGAATGAAATTAATTCAGTCCAGAAGCCAGTGCGAATCTTTCATTATGGCTAACAACAAACTTGCTGTTTTCAACCTTCATACTGTTATCAGCAGGATAACTTTATACAACACTGAGCTTCTCTGATTTAATGAGAGATAGAACAGTGTGAAGCTTGCCCATTGGCAGTGAAAGCATTAAATAGAACTAAATTTGGTATCTTAATTGGTTTCGAACAGGGTCCCCCACTTGTCTCAGGACGCATTGTAATGAACAGGAACAAAGGGAAATGACAATGGGACTCAGGTTTGACAACACTTTTGGGGGATTTAATTCACTGCACACACATCCCTTGGAAAAAACAGCATCCAAGAGACAGCAAGTTGATAGGAATAAAGTGTTGCAATAAAGTTTAAAATTATGGGTGCAAAGGTTTAATTTGAGCTCAATGAGTAGTGCAACAAGATTCCAAAACAAGTACTTTTTTGCTTCATTAGCTACTTAAAGAAGATCATGGGTGGAATCACCTATCTTCATTCAATTCTTGCTTACTTGCTCAAAAGTGGCAAGTCACCTGAGTTTTCCCTTCAGAGTACAGATTGCTGTATTTTCTTCCAATTAAAGTGCAACAGTGGGATTTCCTCCGAAATGGGGTCTCCACAAGCAGAAATCCCACCCATTGAGAGTTTCTACCTTGCCCAATTAGCAGAATGCAGCTCTCAGCACTCGGTAGTGCCACGAAGCCTGCGAGCCAGGGTCTCAGGTAAATACTTTGTGAGGAGGGAGTGGAGTGGTTTCTGGGACTGGGCACACGGAAAGGGTGCCGAGGGTCAGAATCAAATTAAAGAGGGTCAGCCCACTTTGATTTAGCTTGAGTCATGAGCACTGTACAGCTATGCAGAAGTGGGTACTGCAAATGCTGGAGATTAGAGTCAAGGTTAGAGTGGTGCTGGAAAAGCACAGCAGGTCAGGCAGCATCCAGAGATTCTAGGTGACTGTCTCAGTTTCCCATAGTACATTTGGCAGGAGGTACAGAATACTCACAGAACTTATGAACCATGAAATTAAAATGAATTATTCACTCACTTGCACTGAAGTAGATTCAACCTTTCTGTGCCGAGCTCCATTTTCAGTGACATCGGGCAACTCGTCTATGGTCCTACAGAAATATTCTTTAATTACATTAGAAAAGTATATATTTCAAAATGAATTACAACCAAAGGTAAGTACTTACAGTTTCTCTGGATTTTTTTCTCCTTCTGTGGCCACAATCATTTGTCAGAATATTTACATGGAAAAGAAACCAGGAAAATCAAGTTACATGAAGCAACTATCTTGCAATAGTAACCCAATAAAACAATACAGAACAAAACTACATTAATTGATGAAGGTTATAGCAATGATTGCTATATTCACTATTTCAAACAGATCAAAGCATAGAATGAATGTGTGGGTCAGAGGAAAAGATGTCTTGAAATTGCACTTTTTTAAAGGTCAAATATGGAGATCATTTCTCCTATCTTTGCTTTTATCTTAATCAACCTGATGCTGAAATCCTAATCTGTGCCTTTGCCAGCTCAAGACTTCAACAATGAGTGTATAGGGCATTCAATTTCAAAAATTTACAGATACAAAACTTGGAAACTTGTGAACTCTCATGAGGTTAGTGATAGACATCAAGAGCATGTAACCAGGCAGGTGGATTGAGCAGATTTGTGACTTGCAAAATTCCAAGCAGTTAAGTAGGAAGTGCTGTATTTTCACAGGAATAACAAAGGAAGTAAATAAAGAACAAAGAGCACAACTCTAAAGTAGGTGCGGGAACAAACAGACTTAGAGGTACATGTGCACCAATCACAGAGTCTTAGAGTCGTAGAAATATACAGAATGGAAACAGACCTTACAGTCTAACTTGTCCATGCCAACCAGATATCCTAAATAAATGTAGTCCCATTTGGCCCATATCCCTCTAAAATGTTCTTATTCAAATTCCCATCCAGATGTCTTTTAAATGTTGCAGTTGTACCAGCCTCCACCACTTCCTCTGGCAGCTCATTCCACACATGCACCACCCTCTGCGTGAAAAAGTTGCTCCCCTAGAAGTAGGCTGTGTGGCCCTTAAAGCCTGCTCCACCATTTAATGGAATCATGGATGATCAGACATTCTTCACACCCATTTTCCTGCTTTTCCCCACACCCTTGATTCCGCTTCAGATCAAGAATCTATCTATCTCAGAGTCATACAGCATGGAAACAGACCAATTGTCTTTCCCCATTCACCTTAAATCTATGTCCTCTAGTTTTAGATTCCCCCCATCCTGGGAAATGACATCTTTCCTTACCAGTACCAGTCAGTACAATTATTCAGTTAAGCGCTACTGCTTCATTTCTTGTAGATTAGTTGCTAAAAGCATAATTTTTGCTCAGCCAAAAGGACATTTTCAATACATTCTGTTTTCCTAAAAGTGCAAAAGTCGTGCTGAGCAAACAGGTGCAATACAGATTTTAGTTGTGATGTGCATAAAATTAATTTTGTTTCAGTTTTAAGTAAATGTTAAAATGCAAGAAAAACTCTTACCTGCAAGATTTTCCTTCTGTTTCATCTTTCTCTCACATACAAGAATGAAGATAACTAAAACTAGCACCTCAGCAACAATGCAAACAAATGGTATGACAGCAGCAACCAGGCTGTTAACCTTCAGATGAATCCGCAGACCACTGAACCCCACTTCATAGACAGCATCACAATGGTAATAAGTGGTGTTATCCATTATCAGGCTTTTTATTAAAAGTGATGATTTGTTGCCAAGGCTATGAATGTAATATTGGTCTCCTGTTTCATTATTCAGGGTCTAGATAAATAGAAAGGAACAGAGAATTGCTGCAGTACTTTTGCATTGGGTAGGATTTAAGTGAAGATATGCTTCTATGGCACAATAATGCAAATTTTACATTTATTTGGAAAGGTTATGAAGGATATGAAATAAAAGTAACAAAAGGAGTTCAAGTGCACATCAAGCAAAATCTAATCAAGTGGTCAGACAGGCTTAAAGGGCTGAATAACTTTGACCTGTTTTTTAGTACAAGATTTGGGGATCAAGTGTTTTCAATCTATGCAACTTATAAATGCAGATTTCAAAATATTTTTGATTTTTTTAATTTCATTGTTAATCACTAGATTAAAAACTTGATTTGAATGGGAATAAACTATCTAACAATGATATTTTGAGATGTAATAAAACTTTGCAGAATAAGAAATCAACCCCATTTCCCACAAATGAGTCTACCTAATAATAAAACTTGGGTCAATGGTCCTACACCTACAAGCTGACTTTCTAAAAACAGCCTCCATATCAATATTATCAACCTTATTCAATACAAATAAATGAATCAAAAATCTAATTCTGTACATCAGCAGTTTAAAAACCTTAAAATATTTGTGTGTTTTTCCGATGTAATGTGGACATTGCATGAGACATGGGTTCAAATGTCACTCTGGCAGCTGGCAGGATTTCAAAGCAAATGACAATCTGGAACACAAAACTAGTTTCAGCAATGGTGAACATGGCAATTGTTGTAAAAATACTGTATGGTTCCCTAATATGACTCATGATGCACAGAAATGTGGTTCACTCTAAATTCCTCTCTGAAATGGCTGAGCATCTCAGTTCAATAGCAACTGGAATTGGGCAACAAACACTTGATCTCCACAACGGGGTTAAAAAAAAGTAAATTCCAAATGGATCATGGAACCTACCAAGAAAATATTGCATGAAGTATTGTTACTTAAGTATTTCACCAACTAAGGGCTTTCTTTAGAGTTTTTCGCATAATCTTTTTAAGCATTTATCAGAGTATCTTGTCCATTTCTGAGTATTGCTGAAAAATACATTTGAAAATTTTCATCTTGCACTCATCAGGATAATTTGCAAGATAGACCAGTGTAAATGGAAAGCAACAGTTATACTGTATGAAACAAAGTGCTGATTGGTTAACTAGCCAACTCTGATTGATACAGATATTGTCATGGAGAATGTAACAATTAGATGATAACTGAGAGTCAGTTGCCAAGATTTGTTTAAATTTTAAACTATGCAGGTTGACTAATTGTCAAGGCATTGCTCTGAGAAATGTTTTGTAGAATTGAACCAGACACAATGGGTGTACATTGCACAATAATCATGTTTTATACTAGCAACAATAGCTAGTCTATTTGTAATAAAAGTTAGGTACTACTTACCACCTTGCTGCCTTTGACTTCCTTTGACCAAATCCAGTAAAGAGGAGTATATCGGTCACTTTTGCAGGTTAAGTTAACATGATCACCATCAGAACGTATTTCATTTATATTTTTGGTCCAAATTGGAGGAACTGTGGAAAAACAGACAAAACTGAATGTAAATTACTCCAGGTTTTGGACTCGGTTTATGCAATTACGGACTCTGTATATACAATTACGGACTCTCTATATACAATTACTTGTTCTTGCAGGTGTTTCAGATTTGATATGCCTAATAAATGCAAACATCTTTAACTGAACCATTGCCTTGCGGTCATACCTTCATTGACAATGCAGTGATGTGCAGGATATCTGGCTAGAAAAATAAATCAATATCAATTTTTGAGTGTGTCCTGTTGAAAAATGATGTGAAAAATCAATCTTGCAAAATTTTTATTTTGACATTACCATTAGCACCTATGTAAAGAACTCAGAAAGACTATTGCCTAGTTCACACCAAGTCTTGGAAATGTTTTCTTTGACTTCTATGTACTTGTTGCTTCACATTTAAGCTAAAGCAGGAGTGAGTATAGAGTAGGCAAGTACATTAGCCATATCAGATGTGATTGGTATTTATTAAATCTTGCTTTGTTTGTTAAAATAGATATCTAGATCTGAGGAATACACGAGAACTGAATGTAATCTTTACAAGCCTAGCTGCATAAATTCTTGCCATTTCTGTTCTCTTCAGAATGCCTGAAAAGCTATTCCTAACACACTAATTATTTGTAATCCTGAAAATTCTTATCCCTGTGACAGCAAATCTATTATGAAATTCCTCATAGTAAACAGAAGGATATATTGTGTTAAATTCGATAAATCCCCAGGAACAGGTGAGGTGTATCTCAGATTGCTTGGAAGAAATGGAAGGAGACTGAAGATGTCATGACTAATTTTCAAATTCCATCTTGCCAATGAATACATGCTAGAGGATAGCTAAGATATTACCATTATTCACAAAAGGTGGTAGTGTTAAGCCATGGATCTACAGGCGAAATATAGGCCATCTATAATGTATTTAATGTCAGTAAAAGGGAGATGTTTGGAAAAAAAATGAGGGACAGAATTAATGTCCACTTGAAGGGGCAAGCATTAATGAAGGATAGTAAGCATGGCTTTGTCAAGAGAAGATCGTGTCTGACAGGTCTGACTGAGTTTTTAGAAGGAGGTGGCTAGGTGTATAGATGAGGATAATGTGGTGGATGTAATCTATACGGACCTCAGTAACACTTTACACAAGGTGACATAGGGGACAGTGGTAAAGAAGTTTAGAGCCTACAGGATCCCCGATGATTTGATAAATTGGACCCAAGATTAGCTTAGTGACAGGAGCCTGAGGGTAATGATTAAAGGTTGTTTTGGTCACAAGATATCTGTGGCCAGTGACATACTGCAGGGTTTGATGCTGGATCCTTTGCTGACTGTAGTGAATATTAATGATTGCAGTAGTGAAGAAGGTTTATTCATTAATTTCAGACATGACATAAAAATTGGTGGTGTGGTAAATAGCTTCAACAAAAGTCTTAGACTAAAGGACTCTAAGAACAGACTGGGCAGATGGGCAGAACAGCGGCAAAAGGTGTGAGGTGATGATTTTTGGCAGGATTATCAAGGCAAGGATATACATAATAATTGTTAGTACTCTAGAATGTCTAAGAGATCTGAGAGACCTTGATGTGCATGTCCATAGATCCTTGAAGGTAAAAGGAAAGGTAGATAAGGTGATTAGGAAAACAGATGGATATGTATTAGTCAAGGCATTGAATATAAGGGCAGGGAGGTTATAGTGGAGCTGAATCAAACAGCTGGAGTACTGTGTTCAGTTCTGGTTATCAGATTATAAGAAACATTTGTTTGGAGGTTCACCAAGATGTTGGCCTAGGCTGGAAAGGTTCAGCTATGAAGAGAGACTGGATAGGCAGGGATTTGTTTCCTTGGGGCAGAGGAGACTAACAGGGACCTGATTAAGGCATACAAAATTATGAGGGGTATACACCAGGTGAATATGAAATAACCTTTCCCTTAGTAGAGGGCACTTTAACAAGGAGTATAGACTAAAGGTAATGGGTAGAAAGTTTAGATGGGATTTCAGGAAGAACCAGATGGTGGTGAGTATTTGGAAGTCACTATCTGAAAGGGTAGTAGACATCAGCACAACATTTAAGAAGGATTTAGGCGAACATTTGAAATGTCATAGCTTATAAGGCTACAAGTCAAGAGCTGGAAAAATATGATTATAGGTACCAGATGACTGCCTTGTAGAAGATGGGTCACAGGACCTCGTTCTGGGCTGTAAAATTCTATAATTCTAATTTATTTATACCATAGGCATTAAACTCACTTTGTACTTCAAACCTGCCTTCCGATTTTGGGTTTGTATCAAAGACACAAGTATAGTTGCCAGCATCACTGCCATTCTGAAAATCAAACCTGCAATCACAAATCATGAGTTATTATTGTAAAAGCCCCAAATATTTTTTAAAATTTTATGCATCGGATATTTTTCCCATTTCTAATGCCTTGATTGATAACTACATGAGACAGAAATTAATAGACCCATATGTTGATTGGATGGGATGAATTGAATAGATAGGAAGGAATCTTATGCAGAGAATCAATTCTAGCACAGCCAAATTGCATGATACTGAACTTTAAATGCTCTGCCATTCTATATTAATACACCTCTACATAATGGCATTGCTAACCAAAGGATATCTGATATAGATATGTGATGGGTTTTATTCACACCAAACAATGTCACACCTATCACATAACTACACCTTTTGATTTAGTTGGACCAAATAAGGCAGTTAATTCTTAAACCTTGAATTCCCACTCATTCTCTGTTGTTTAACTTCATGAAACATGGAGTCTTCAGCCTAAGTGAATAGATATGCTGAAAATTGTTAACACTTCTAATTCTAAAGAGCAAAGTAAAATATATATAAATATATATATCGGGAAAGGGAATTCAAAGTCTCTATCGGTAATATAGGTAATTAATGGTTAACAAATGGTAACCAGACTGGGCTGATTGAGAGATAGGAGGCTTGGCTGATAATTAAAATGTATATTTTATGTATCTTCAACAAGGACGATATGGAGAGGGCAGTGGATAAGCCTATGAACTACAGGGCAATTAGTTTAACTTTGGTGGTAGTGAAGCTTTCAGAAATGGTAATACAGGACCGCATTAATATTCACCTGAGGACATGTGAGTTAATTAAGGAAAACCAGCATGGATTTGTTCACGGCAAATCAATACAGTCAGTGATACAGGACTTCTATGCCCAGATCATTAAGCATTCTTATCATCAGAACTGGTTCGACAAAAAAAGGATGCAGAGCTATTGCAGCTTTTGGTGCCTGGCAGAATAATTCAAGGTGGCAACTCAAGAAGGCAGAATTTCAAGGTTGTTGTTTAAAAACAAATCCCACAGATAAAAGATAAATGGTGTGAAGAGACAGGCCAAGGTGTCCAACATCATACTGACCGTGATGACAAGCGAGGTTGTCGAAAGTTGCCAGGACCACGAAAAGATGAATGTCAAATGGACAAAATCTTCTTTAGTCATAGAATGATGTTTCTCTTCCTAAACATTACAGTGCAATCCATCAATGCTGAAAACAACATTCCTAACAACCCCTTAACTATGATTTCATAATGGCAGCTGATACTCTCCAGGTTACAAAAATTGAAAGAACTGCGGATGCTGTAAATCAAAAACAAAAGTAGAAATTGCTGGAAAAGCTCAGCAGATCTGGCAGCAGCTGTGAAGAGAAATCAGACTTATCGTTTTGGGTCCGGTGACCCTTCCTCAGACTGGACCCAAAACGTTAACTGAATTAGGCCAATCAGTTTAAATTATACCCCAAAAAATATCAAACTCTTATCAAGTTTGAATTTAGTATATTGACAATCTGAAAAACCAATAAAACAATCCGATGCTTGGGGGGTGGGGGGAGGTTTAAGACAGGGGAAAATTGAACAGTTTGGAGGAGAACTGCCAAACCACTGGCATCTGCAGACTGTTCAGAGAATAGCTCTCTTAAAGGTACCTTTATCATTCAATGACCTGTGAAACAGAAATCCCTAAGAAGAAGAAAAGAAGACCAAGGAAGAGAAGATTTGACATCTGGCTGGTTTTGAAAACTTGAATTGTTGGTAAATCTTAATCGGGGGTTTTATTGGACTAGTATTGCTGATTTAAATTAAGCAGGAGGATCTACCCCATGTCATAACAGTTTGGAGGCTCATTGTCAGGATGTGAACTGGTTTAGACAGATTTGAATAGGTTTAGAGATATGAAAAATCTCAGCAGATTTAAACACTTGCAGGTTAGTGTCCTTGATCTTTAAATAAAACGTAGATAGGCATGATTTGGAGATGCCGGTGTTGGGATTTGAAGATAATTCTCAAATTTGCCCATAAAGTTCAGAAGGAAAGAAAAATTAGGTAAGAAATTAGATTTGGGTTTAACCAAGGACAAAAGTAAAGCTGAAATTGGAAGGAACTTACTCAAACACTTAGGCATGTCAGAGAAATATACATGTGTAGTAGAGGTAGAAAAAAATTAAATTACAATTAAGGAAAATGGAGTTAGAGGATAAACAAAGACAAAGAGAAGAAAGAGAGAGCGAGAGAGAAAAAGAAAGGGAGAGAGAGAGAGAGAATTTGAACTTGAGAAGTTGCGACTTAGTCAGCAAAGTCAAGTTAACAGGATGGAGATAAAAAGAGAAGGTAGTGATATATATAAATATGTCAAAACTCTGCCACATTTTGATGAGAAAGATGTTGAAGGCTTCTTCATTTCATTTGAAAAAATTGGCTCAGCAAACGGAGTGGTCCGAGGATTTATGGGTAATGCTAATTCAGACTAATCTGTCGGCAGAGCGAGTAAGGTATTTGCCGTGCTGTCGGATGAGGTGTCATGAGATTATGAAGAGGTTAAACAGGCTATTTTAAGTGCTTATGAATTGGTATCAGAAGCATAGATACAGCGGTTCAGAAACACAAGGAGGAACCAGGTCAGACTTACATTGAGTTCAAAAGAATTGAACACAATCATTTTGATCAATGGGTGTGTGCTTTGAAAATAGATAGGACCTTTGAGGCTCTAAGAGAGATTATTCTACTGCGGGTGTTTAAAAACTCACTTCCAGAGATGGTAAGAATTCACGGGGAGGAACTGAAAGTTCAGGAAGTGAGATGAGCAGCATGATTAGCAGGTGAGTACATGTTGGTGCATAAGATAAGCTTACGGCCAGAATTTCATCCTGTGAGAGATAGAAGTTGGGAGAAGGGGAGATCCTACACTACAAAATGAAGAGTAGAGAGCACTGGTAAGAACTTACCACAGGATAAAAAAAAAAATCTGATAGGGTGGAAAGCAGGTGAAAGGCCTCAGGTGTTTCCACTGTGGTAAAGTGGGACACGTAAAGTCACAGTGCAGGTCTTTAAAGAAAGGCACAGTGGGAAAAGATGTGGTAAAAGAAGCTAAGCCAGTGGCATTAGTGAGGGTAGTAAAGGAGATCCTAGGAAGAGCTGAGGAGCTGCAGGACAGTGCACAGCCTAGACAAGGGCTGGGTATGGAGTTAGTACCTGATTTCTACAAAGAATTCGCCTCTGTGGGTAAAGTTTACTCAGAAAGAATGGGGAAGAAGGACAAGAAGTCATAATTTTGAGAGATACAGGATCTAACCAGTCACTGATTGTAAGGGATAAGCACTCTCTCTGATCTGTTACCTGAGAATGTGGTAATTTGTGGGACAGATGGACAGAAAATTAGCATTCCCCTATGTAAGATCAGGTTGGAGTGCCAATTCAAGACTGGGGAAGTTACAGTGGGAGTGATTGACAGAGTGTCAGTTCTAGGAATTCAGTTTATTTTTGGGAATGATTTGGAGTGACACCCCTTGTTGTGGAGAAGCCCAAGGAAGATAAGAAACTGATGAGTTCAAACAGAAATATCCTGATGTTTTCCCAGACTGTGTGGTAACCAGATCCCACTATCATAAGTCACTGCACGAAGCGAAAAGTAAACAGAAAGATGAAGGAGTTGAGGTTCAGTTAGTGTTACCCTGTTTGACGTAATGGTGCAGGAAAAACCTGAACAGGCAGAGGGTCAAACAGACGTGTTTAATCCTGAAAGGTTAAGGGACTTGCAACAGCAAGATAAAACGATTATATATATATATATATATATATGTATGTATGTGGATGTGTATTCTGAAAAAGTGGCAGAGAATATTCCAGAGGGTTATTATCTGAAAGATAGAATCCTAAGACATAAATGGAAACCACAGCAGGTGAGTGCAGAGGAGAAATGGGCTGAAGTGTACCAGATTGTGTTGCTGGTAGCATACAGACAGGAAGCGTTAGAGGTAGTACATGAACTACCTGTAGGAGGTCATGTAGGGTGCGAAAAACTCAGGCTGAGGTACAAAAACATTATTATTGGCCTGGAATGCACAAGCATGTGGTTAACTTTTGCTGTACGTATCATACATGCCAAACGGTAGGTAAGCCACAGGTAGTAGTAAAACCAGCACCTTTGTTGCCAATTCCCATGTTTGAAGAACCTTTCACACGGATTATAATCGATTGTGAAGTTCCATCCCAAGAACTAAAAATGGGAACCAGTACTTGTTAACCATAATGAATGTGTCTACCAGATTTCCAAAGGCAATTCCACCACGGAGTATCATGGCAAAAAAGGTGGTAGAGGATTTAGTAACTTTCTTCATACGGTATGGGCTACCCAGAGAGATTCAGTCGGACCGAGAGTCAAGTTTTACTACAAGACAGTTTAAGAAGTTTATAGATAGCTTAGGTATACAGCACTCTTAAATCCAGTGTGTATCATCCTGAATCCCAGGGAGCTTTAGAAAGGTGGTATCAGACCTTGAAGACCATGTTGCCAGCATGCTGTCAGGATCAAACCCGAGTGATTGGGATAAAGGTATCTCATTCATATTGTTGCCATTAGAGATGCCCCAAACAAATCTACTCAGTTCACTCCCTTTGAGTTAATAATCGGTCATGAAGTGAGAGGTCCTTTTAAATTAACAAAAGAAAAATTGACAGGACCACACTTAGATTATGTATGGGAGGTGAATGAGAGACTAAATTGAGTAGTTGAGTTAGCTAAACAGCACCTAAAGAGGGCACAGTGTAGAATGAAGTAGGTGGCAGATAAAAGCTCTGAGACTGTGATGTTTTCCCGAGGGATGACGTGTCAGTACTATTACTAGTGATAGGAGATCTCTTCAAAGCTAAGTTTAATACTCCCTTTCAAATTAGAAAAAGTTGAGTCAGGTGAACCATCTAGTACACATGCCAGATAGAAAACAACAGTATCAGGTATGTCTTGCGAACATGTTGAGACTGCATTATACTAGAGAGGAAGAACTGGAGTAACAGCTCTTAGTTTCTGCCCCTCTGAGTGAGGAATCAAATTCAGATAATGTGGATTTTGATATCCCTCAAAATAGAGTAAAAAATGAAGAAGTCCTTGAGGAGTGGGATAGGTTAGTAAGCTATCCGCCTCAGCAGCGTAGAACACAGTTGAAAAATTTGTTACTGCAGTTTGAGAATGTAAGAATCAGCTGGGGAGGACTAATGCTATTGTACATGAAGTAGATGTAGGGAATACTACTCCGATTAAACAACACCACTATCGGCTTAATCCTTTCAAAGCCAGACAGGTCCAGATGAAGGTGGAGGCCATGCTTGAAGAGGACATCATCGAACCAAGTCAGAGCGAGTGGAGTTCGCCAATTGTCTTAGTTCCCAAACTGGACAGGAATCAACAATTCTGCATGGATTATCAGAAGGTTGACATTGTGACAAAATCGGACTCATATCCAATTCCTAGATTGGAGGACTATATCAAGAAAAATCGG
Source organism: Chiloscyllium plagiosum (assembly GCF_004010195.1). NCBI lineage: Eukaryota > Metazoa > Chordata > Chondrichthyes > Orectolobiformes > Hemiscylliidae > Chiloscyllium > Chiloscyllium plagiosum. The sequence goes on from NC_057710.1 coordinate 64,170,155, forward strand.
ACAAGCCAATTAGATCACTAAGCTGTACTTAATGCGTGGTTACTGGCAGGTACCTTCATAAGAGATGGTTGTGTACACAAATCATAACCCGCTTACATTCCTGGAATACTGTAAAGACAAGAATATGAGACTATTTCATTGGAGTCTTACGTTACAGACTATTAATTTAAAATTCATATGTGTTGCGGGTTATAAGAATGTAATCACAGATGTAACTGATAAAGTTTAGATGAGATTTGTACTTATTTAATGATCCATATATACACAGGTATATGGGAAGAAATTAAGGTGAACTTACATTAAAGTTATCTATATGTTTGGGTAATGTGTTTTAAAAAGTAGAAACAAAAGTAATTTTTTCATTATGATGGATTTTTTTTTTCTTAAGGGGGAGGAGTTCTGAAGATTTAGATTTTATGATTGCATGATCCAACAAGTGAGTCTGAAATTAGCAAAATTACAACTTACACAATTGTTGTCTAGCATGATCACTGATGATCTAATAATTACAATAGCATTATTCAATCTGAGAATTTTTTGAAATATCTATTAAAACATTTAGTAGAACAGTATTGAAATATAACAAGTTATTGATGCAAAAAATGAAATGTTTGGATAGGACATACATGGGTCCATTACAGGCAGACAGAAGAACTTGTAATGGAGAACACAGAAATGCCAGGGTAGCTAAACTAAAGATACAAAACCTCCCCGAATTAGAGATACAAGTGACGAAGGGAAATGAAGGGGGTTGAAGGAAATTACTAGGAGTAAGAAAATGCACTCATGAGATTAATATGGCTAAAAGTTGATAAGTTTCTAAGATCTAATGTCTCAGAATTCAAGGATGCTGAAGGGGGTGGCAATAGAGATAATCAATGAATTGGTGACCATCTTCCAAATTCCACAGATTCGGGAGTGATTCCTGAAGACTGGAAGCTAGCAAATATCACACTACTATTTAAGAAAGGACCCAGGGAGAAAACAGGCAATGACTGCCCTGTCAGCTTTATATTAGAAGTGGAGAAATTGCCAGAATCTATCATAAAGGACGTGATAAATGGGCACTTAGGATAAACATGACCTGATTTGGGCCATAGTCCACATGATTTGTGAATATGTTTGACAAACTTACTGAAGTTCTTTTGATGCGGTTACTAACAAAAAAGGGAAATAGAATACTTAGAATTTCGGAAGGTTTTTGATAGGTTCTCGCACAAGAGGCTGGTGAGCTAAATTAAGCAGATGGGATAGGAAAAAATTTACTGGCCTAGCTTAAAGCTTGGCTAACAGACAGAAAACAGTATGAATAAATGGATGATTCTTGCATTTGCAGTCTGTGATTGGTGGGTAATTTTTAATTTTAATTAAAATAGTTTCAACATGGGGACCGAATGCAATATTTCCAAAATGATGGTGTTGCAAAGTTAAACAGGAACATATGTTGTGAGAAAGACATAAAGTGGTTTCAGGAGAGACTTAGAAAGGATAAGTGTCTGGATAAGAACATGGCAGATGGTGCATAATGTGGAAAAATGTGAGATTATTCACTTCGGGAGGAAGAACAATTGTATAGAGTATTTCTGAAATGCCTGGAGGTAGGTGCACAAAGGACTCATGTGTCCTTGTTAATCAATCACTTCACACTAAAATTCAGGTAGAGTAAGCAATTAAAAGGTTAATGGAATGTTAACCTTTATCACAAGAGAATTTGAGAAAAAAAGTTGTGAAGTTTTGCTTCAAGTGTATAGTGTGAAACACACCTGGTGTACTATGTGCAGTTTTGGTTTCCTTATCTCATGAAAGACATTATTGCCACAGAGGGAATGCAATGAAGATACACTAAACTTGTTCCCAGGATGGTGGAATTACTGTCCTATGAAAAAAGATTGGGCAAATTCGGCCTGTACTCTCTATAAGCCTTGAAGAATGAGATGTGATCTCATTGACACCAACAAATACTTAAAGGGATAAATATATGCAGCTAAGATATTTCCCATGCTTGGGGAGTCTAGAACCCTTTGGCAAAATTTATAAATAAAGGGGATGATATTCAAAATGAGATGTGGATTTTTTTTATTCAAATGGTCATGAAATTTTGAAGTTCTCTACCTCAGAGGGCTGAGAAACCTTGCTCCTCAAGTATATTAAAAGTGGGCATTGGTAGGATTATACAGTTAGAGCAGGCAAAAGACACCAAAGAGTAGGGTCAGCAATAAACATTCTTATGCTTCTATAATGAAGATGCCGATGTTAGCTGTGAGAGAAGAAATAATAAACGCAATAATGTGAAAAAGTTGCTTATGATAAATGCCTCTTTTTAGTCCAATGAAGGAAAAAAACCTTCCAAGGAAGTGAATTGAAATGTTGACCAATGGGTAATGTAAAAATAATAATTACACCACATTATAAGAAGATAAAGCAGTTCTGCAGTGACATTTTCCAGGTTATCAAAGCCTGTCACCAAATTTGAATTTGACTCCAATATAGTGCCTCCATGCACCTTGCTCTTTCTGCTCTCTATTCCATATTTGCCTGAATTTAAAACAACTTTTCTCAGATCACTCCAGAAATATTCACAAGAATCTTTTATCAGTTGAAGTCTTTTAACTGATTTCAATGATTTGAGGAATTTTCAGGATACCGAGCGTTAATATAAAAAATATTTGCAGGAGAATCCTACCTATCATTTTATGTATTTTGCTGGTGCCACCAAGCCATGTTTCTGTATGTTGATTGTAATTTGATCATAAATTCATGACAACATTAAACCAAAATATTACTTTGAAGGGTGTTGCGAGATAAAGATAGAAAGATACATCTTGAAACTAGTATAAGTTAAATTTGAACCTGATATCAGGGAATTCGTCTTCACATGAAGAGTGATCCATTTGTGGAATGCTCTTCTTAATAGCATTTTAAAGTTAAATTATGTAGGAATAATTTAACTTTAAAAATCACAGACTGTGAAGTGATGGCATTTGGAGAAGAGTGGTGGGCATCAGCAGTGTTAGAATGTTTCTGGAAGAATGAGTTAAGTTGGAGAAGATTGCTTTCAAAATTCATTATTATCTTCCAATATTGTGACACATTATATGTAGGCAGTACAGATAAGGATGTATCCTCATGGTAATCTAGGAATGGACTTCCACACCAACTAATCAAGGACAGTAGTCCCACATAATTTTCTCTCATGCACAGTAGGTCTTTTGTGGTTTCAGACACAGACAACTGGTATCAAGGAAAATAAGAATCTTGTGAGATACTTTGTGATGCCCAAGTGATAAAGTGGCATGCTGTAGGTCCTGATCAATAGTTAGCAAGCCTTTTTTTGTGATTTGTTAACATATAACAAATGATAAATCTTACATCAATAGTTAGGATTTTCATCACAATATTTATTTTCTGCTTTTTTGGCCAACAACATATTTTCATTTTTCAGCTTTTGAATTAACCATCCCTTGATATTTCAATAAAATGAAATGGTATACTAAGCAGCAAACCTGAGGGTAGAGATACTGTAATATTCATAAAGATATTTATAACTCTGTCATTTGATAGTGGCATTATCATCTAAAAATGAACATTATAATTTGTTTGTTAAACCAACATCACAATACTATGCAGGAATGCCATTTAATAGTTCCTAACCTCTGAACTTGAATGAAGATTTTGACTTTTGGTTAAAACATTTGCTGTTTTTTGTTCTACAGCTTGACTACTTACTCATAATTTTGAAACAGGTGGCTAGTGTTCTGGTCAAAATCAAATTCTCTTTTGTCAATCTTGTTTCCATCTTTTTCCCACATGCCAGTTATTGGAGATTTGTGTGCAGTCAGAAGAGTCAAATTGCAGGACAGTACAATTTTTGTAACCTTTGTTATGTTCACCGTTACTGGCTTTGGTCTAGATGATCCTGAAACAAAGTTGCACAAAGGCAATAAAAAGATTAATTTTGATGTTTAAATTAGAATTCACCAAATTAGTCAACCGTTTCTCCTCAGGATTCTCTTGAATTTAATCTAAATCTTGCCGCTCTATTGTAAAGTTCTAGAAACCAAAAAACTACATATTCAAAGTTAAGTAGAAACAAAGCAGCGGAAACTACTGTGATATATATAAAACCTATAGAGGCACACCAGTGAGCTGTTCAAAAGGAATTGTTAATTTTTTTAATGTTTTGCCCAAGAAAAGTTTATCCTCCAAGTATACAGCTAAGCAAGAAAAGTCAGAGATCAATAGCATGAGGTTCCCACTGATTTTGTATTGTAAAATAATGGAAACAGTTTGAGTGACATAAAGGCATACCTCTTTATTTTCCTCCATATCAGGTCTGGAATCCATTTTGAAAGGCATTTCGACAACAAGAGTCTAAGGCTTTGTACCCAATTACACACCATTCAAAACAACAGGGGCCTGTTCTGAGGTGAGATGGCCATTTAATTGGCCAAATGGTGTTAGGTGAAGATCCCATGGTCTTCCCACCTTTGTCCTGATTAAGACCAAGGCAGGAACACTTGCAGAGCAGGGATCTTTCCAACCCAGATACTAATTGAGGGCCTTAATTGATCAACTAGTACCCAGGTAACAGCATCATGCATTACTGATAAGATGGCAGACTTGACACTTGGAGAGATTAACAATTCTGGGGGGCTTGTTTAGGACTGAGTAGGGAAAGATCCTCATTCAAGGCAATCATTACCTTATTAAAGAAGGTGACATTTGAGAGATTTATTGTGAGGGTGGGAGGTGACTATGAGCCACCCCTTTGCCCTTTCCTTTGAAGCTCCTCTTGACTAGTTGGCAGATCTTGAGGGTGAGATTTCCATCCTTTTGAAGAAAGCCCTGCAATTCTTTGTGCCTGGGGAGTCAGGAGTTTTGGCTATAGGATTTCCATTGACAATAAGGGATTTAATTTTCTCAGGACTAAATTGAGTCAGGACTGCTTCCGGGTTTGGTGATAGATGTTGGACCCTCCACTACCCTCAATAAATTCATCTCTGAGGGAATGAAAAGCAACACACTGACAGAGGCACTCAAATCTTAGTTACTTTTCTTTAGGACTAGCAGGTCAAATTTTGAAAGTTGAATTCTGTTGCTGTTGCTGCTGGAACTCTACTTTGTTTAGTCTTCTAATAAAACCACTGATGTGGCGGAGAGCGTTCACATCTCTCTTCCCTCACCTCCCCTCCCCCCACCCAACCCTGCAAACTAGGGGAACTTTCCTGATTGGAGAAGCTGTCCTTATGGAGGACCCCACTCATGACAAGTGCCAGCCCAATTGAAAGACCCTGCGCTACCTCCACACTAACAGTTGCTATGTTTCTTATGAATTGAAACCTATGTGCTTTTGCTCTGTAGCTCTCCAAAGTGCATAATCCAAGGAGTAGTGATTAACGCAGGTATGATCTGATGCTGGATTAAAGTAGTCTTGTGCTGTTCAATAACATACACTTCAGATTGACGTATACTTTCATATTTCTTTTAAAGATTCCATCAGTCTAAACAGCCAACCAAACTGACTGATAACATCAACTTTTAAAAATAGAGGCTCAGATTTTCTAATGGCCAGATAATTGTTTCTGAAGCATACATGGGAGATACATAGGGCTTCCCTGTCAAATCCCGAGTGTAACAAACTCCGAAGGAATTACCTAGGCAATTGGAGATTTCACTGGGCAATTCTCCCACTCCTTTGACCCTCTGAATCTCTCCATTTAAATCAAAGAATTTGGAGGGTTCTGCTGCAGTTAAATAAACAACTATTCATAGAACATTTGTCTGTTAAGTACCAAGCCCAACTCCTCAGTAGCTAGTCAAATCTCACATACTTACCTTGCAAGTGTCCAACTACATCTTCCCCAAACCCCTTAAATTCCCGTAACTTGCTGCAACACATCCCCTCTACCCACTGAACTCTGCATCCCTGCCTGTATCCCTGATACATGCCCCCAATTCTTCTGGTACTTAACACTCCCCTGCCACCACACCTAACACCTCCCCACCATCCCACCTCCTAGACCCCAACACCACACCTTTCCCTGCCCCAATACTCCCTTTCCCCACTGACATATCTTAGTAATAACTCAATATCCCTCCTCATCACTGAAGACCTCTCTGCACCAGGGTGTGACAATCCCCTGTCCCATTACCAAACCTGAACATCTCTGACCCACTGCCATAGCCGACAATCCTCTCAGCCCAGAGCAGACACCATCTCAGCATGCACCCCCTGCTGATCCCAATATCTCTCACCCTCCATGACATACCCTAAACACTCCATCACCTGCCTGACCCTTGCCATACTGTGATTCAGAGGGTCAAAGGGGTAGGAGAATTGCCCAGTGAAATCTCCAATTTCCTAGGTAATTCCTTCAGAGTTTGCTACATTCGGGATTTGACAGGGAAGTCCAGGTGTTCTGGCTTTCTCCCACAATCCAAAGATGTGCAGGTTAGGTGAATTGGTCATGCTGAATTTCCCATAGTGTTCACATTAGGTGCATTAGTCAGGGGTGAGAGTAGAATAATAGAGTAGGGGAATGGTCTGGGTGGGTTACTCTTCAGAAGGGCAGTGTGGACTTGTTGGGCTGAAGGACCTATTTCTGCACAGGAGAGATTTTTTTTAAAAGTGCAGAACTCTTTATTTTCATAAAAAAGGAGTGAAGATGCAATCTACATGGGAGTGCCCCTTTTCAGAAAACCTGGCCCATACGAATGTGGAATGAAAGAAGAGTGTAAAATAAAACTATTTTCAAGTAGAGTCAGTTCATTGGAGTTTTCAATATTTTTTCACACAGTTAAGGTATTGAATTAAACAAAGTCCAGAGTATTGCACAGGGAATAATGCCAGGCCTGACATTGTGTTCTCCACTCACAGAATGTTTCTTTGATCAGTAAGCTTCAAATAAGGGTTTTCTTTGGAGTATCTAAGCAGATTTAATGTAGACATATTTCTAAAGAATCCAAATACTGCCCTTCAGCCCCAGAATGTCAGAGGTGAGATTTTTTTTACTTACTGCAATGTTAGAGTTTGAAGCAGAACCTAGCTCCACTCAGATTTCACTCATACATTCTGAATAATTGAAAATTGTCAAGTAGCTTTCTCTCCTTCCCCGGAACCATGTTTGGAGACATGATTCGGAGATGCCGGTGTTGGACTGGGGTGTCCAGTTTTTTTTGGATAGAAAACTGGCTAACCGGTCGAAGGCAGAGAGTGGTGGTAGATGGTAAATATTCAGCCTGGAGCCCAGTTACAAGTGGAGTTCCGCAGGGATCAGTTCTGGGTCCTCTGCTGTTTGTAATTTTTATTAATGACTTAGATGAGGGAGTCGAAGGGTGGGTCAGTAAATTTGCAGATGATACGAAGATAGGTGGAGTTGTGGACAGTGAGGAGGGCTGTTGTCGGCTGCAGAGGGACTTAGATATGATGCAGAGCTGGGCTGAGGAGTGGCAGATGGAGTTCAACCCTGCCAAGTGTGAGGTTGTCCATTTTGGAAGAACAAATAAGAATGCGGAATACAGGGTTAATGGTAGGGTTCTTAGTCAGGTGGAGGAACAGAGGGATCTTGGGGTCTATGTACATAGATCTTTGAAGGTTGCCACTCAGGTGGATAGAGTTTGTAAGAAGGCCCATGGAGTATTCCCAGAGAGTGGTGGGGGCATGGAATGCGCTGCCCGTGGGAGTGGTAGAGTCGGAATCATTGGCGACCTTTAAGCGGCATTTGGATAGGTACATGGATGGGTACTTAATCTAGGTTAGAAGTTCGGCACAACATCGTGGGCCGAAGGGCCTGTTCTGTGCTGTATTGTTCTATGTCTATGTTCTATGTTAAAGTTAAAAATCACACAACACCAGGTTATAGTCCAACAGGTTTAATTGGAAGCACACTAGCTTTCGGAGCGATGCTCCTTCATCAGGTGATGGAGTGTCGCTCCGAAAGCCAGTGTGCTTCCAATTAAACCTGTTGGACTATAACCTGGTGTTGTGTGATTTTTAACCATGTTTGGAGAGGTTTCTCTGCAACCCTAGGAATACTGTCTATCACACTCGCATAATACCTCAGCAGAACTCTGGCCAGCTGACAACCATGAGCACTATCAAGGTCAAGGGCAAGAACCAAAAAATTAATTGGACTAAATAAAGAATCTCTAAGGTGATTATTTACTTTGACAATTATGGAATTGATTTTTTTGGGATCTGAAGAAAATTACAATTTCTGTGGACCACCTTGACTTTCACAAGTGGATTAGTGTAATAGTTACTGAAGTGCCTCAATGATTGATTCTCTTGGAATAGGTTATACAATCAGCATTATCATCTGTTATCAATTTTAAACCATTGTACTTAAGAATACTAAAATTTCAGATCTTCATTTCTTTCAAGAACAAAACTAGATAAATTCTAAATATGCACGCAAACATAAATGCAATGACAGATCAACAAAATACCACAGTTGAAATAAATGAGTTCTGAAAATGCTGAGCAGCAGTGGAGAGAGAAACAGTTAACATTTCAGGCTGATGACCTTTCATTGGGTAATAGAATGAAATAACTCTTAACTTCTTCAGGACAATGAATAGGCAATTTCAAACTGTGTTATGGTCACTAGTTAAAATACATAACTACATCAAACATATACCTAAATGTAAATCTGATGCTTTATTTGAGTAAAACTTTGGATTGTCAGTGGAAAACTAATAGATACCTTTTTGAGACTGCAGGAAAGAATGATCTCCTAGAAGGGAAAGCACAACATGCCACAAAGTAAGACAGATGGTAGGTTGTTGATCGAGACGAGAAAGATTTTGATAGCGAGATAAAGTTGGAGACTAGTTGGTAGAAGTATTGCTTAGTAAATAATATCATGTCAAAAAGTGTGATGGAGGTGCCACAAACTCTTCATGGTACAGAAAGAAAGAGAAACATAAGGATCTCACAGACAGCTTTCGCAGTGCAAGTTCCATTTGAGATCATAGGAGATAATCCAAGAACAACACTACATAAGGGAAGTTTAAAGGTAGAGTCTTTAAGATTTAGTAATAGAATTTATTCTTTGTGTTTTACGATTGAAAACAGAAATATGTCAAAGCGGATGCAGAAGTGACCAAGACATGGATTGAACAATTAGATGTGAATGTTCAGATTTCAGCTATTATAATACTTATTGCTGACAGTGTATTGCTTATAAAGTCTTCAGCATTCTGGCAAACAGCTTAATATGGATGAACTGGGGTACATGACTGGAGATAATGAGCTAGCCAGTCATTGAGCTAATTAACTTGATTAAATACCTACACAGTGCACAGTAAAGTATTGCATTTATTGCAGGATAAAATATTATCCATTCTGACTTCAGGATTGAACTGTAAGCTGGTTAGTACCATGCTGTCATTTCAGTATGAGCAGTAGACTGTGGTTCCCTAAAGGAAAAGTTAGTGTTTTACAAATTCAGGAAGTCAAATATCAATTCCCGATATAATGGTTGAGCAGGTCTTGTTTTTTCTCAGTTTATCCTAATTATAGCACATATGTTCATCTGAATTGGTTCCTGGAAGCAGTTGGTCCTTTTCCTGCTTGCTGTCTGTGCTTTTCTGCTCAACAAGTAAAGAAATTCTATTGTCAGAGGCGCTGATGTCCGATGGCCATGGCATATTCAGCAGCTTTGGCTCATTATCATCTACTATCACAATGGTGGCATGCATTGCCTGTGATTTTGGTATCCTATAGCTTCCTTTATTACCAAAAGAATTAAGACTGACAAATGTCAGCCAACTCTTATAAAGTATCTTGCTAAATGGATAACATACGTTGTTAGATAGGAACAAGATAGAAAGAATATTGTTACTGAACATAGGTGGTGATACTTGATTATTCAACAGAGTAATTAGTCCATTTAATACCAGCATTAAGAAAGCAGATGTATGATTTTCACTTGAATATATTCAACAGTTGTACCAATCCCATCATCATATAATTACAGTACAAATATGAATAATGCAATGTGAATGGAACAACCAGTCCACTTTGAACCTGTCAAAGTGCTTACTCCATTGTACTTTGAAGATGCTGTGCATTGAGACTTCTGAAGTCACATTAAATTACTTTAATATCATCAACCATTTTGTCCTAAGCCAAGTCTTATTTTTCAATAATCCTTTGTTTCTAACTTTTCACATTTTATTTATTGAAGTAACTCCACAGAGTTATCCCATCACCAAGTCACCCTTTATTTACACATGAACAGTCCTTACCTCTAGTACTGCCTTTTCAGAGTCAGCTATCAGAGCATCAGTATGTCTAATAATCCCCTTGTTTTTATAACCCCCCACTGCGGTAGTGAATATTCCCCTTTTTAATCTGTCAGCCAGAGGTCTCTGGTTGGACCAGATTAAAAGCCCCAATCAGAGAACTCAAATTCTATGACATTCAGCTGGCTGACCTCATTACAAACACTACAGTTATAAGTAATGACAGACTTCTGATGATTTGATTGTAAATCAATGGAATAAGATAGACAAATTACTTTTCCTTATTTGATGACTGGAATAACAAAAGCCTCTCACCATTGGCGCCTTGAAGTACTGCTTATTTCGCTGTTACATCAACACTCTTAGTCTGTATTGTACTCCACCAGAATTAGGTCCTGACTGCTCATTAAAACATAGGATTGAATATAAACCCAAAACTTTGAAAGGATGGCTCACTGTTCACTGGGTTACCTGAATTGATAGAGCATCAACTGGTTAACCTGAAGGTCCTGAGTTCAAGTCCTTGACTCAACAATGCTTTTAAAAAAAACTGATGAAGTTGAGATCCAAGTAGGGGTTACATACTGTTATCCAGCTGAAGGACTGCATTTACCTGGTTCAAATCTTACCCATCTGATAAGAGTGAGAAATTCATGCTTATGGTGATCAGTCCTTGAACATAATCACAACATGCTGCCAATGTACTTTTAACAAAAGATCATCTAAGTTTAATATGCACAAAAGGAAAGAAAAACACAAAGGTCAGAATATTTCCATTTTCAGTTAAAGTGTATTGTCAAGCAAGATTCATCAAGCCCTGGCCACCCCACAGCTCCAAGTGAAGCTAACCTTGCTAACCAGTCTCCCATGGGGAACCTTGTCGTACACCTTACTGAAGTCCATATGGATCACATCTACCACTCTGCCCTCATCAATCCTCTTTGTTACTTCTTCAAAAAACTCAATCAAGTTTGTGAGACATGATTTCCCATGCACAAAGCCATGTCAAATATCCCTAATCAGTACTGCCATTGCGGGAAGGAAATCGCAAGCCCACACCTTGTTCTGGACTCGATGTGACTGCAGACTCACAGCATTATGGTTGACTCTTGGCTGTGCTCTAGGCAATTACAAAGGGGCAATAAATGTTGGCTCAGCCAGTGACATCCTCATATCATGAAACAAAGCATAAAACACCCATTTAAAAACTTCAGTTCCTCCAAAGTCATTAAGTCAGAGTTTTTATAACATGAAATGAGGCCTTGTAACTTATCATGTAAGTGCTGGTCATCAAACATCCATCTATTCTCATCCCAATTTCGAGCACTTGGCCCATTGCCTTGCCTACAGCATTTTCAAGTGATCATCCAAATAGTTCTTAAATTTCTTGAGAGTTCCTGCCTCCACTACCTTTTGAGGCAGTAAGTTCCAGACACTCACAACACTCTGGGTGAAAAGATTTTCCTCAAATCTCTTCTAAACTTCTTGCTCCTTACTTTAAACTGTATTGCCTGCTTATTGACCCATGCATGTAGGAGAAAACTTTTTCCCTGATATCCTGTCTATTCCCCTAAGAACTCTGTGCACTCCAATCAGATCACCCCTCACTATTCCTTACTCAAAGGAAAACAACTCCAACAACAAGACCATTCTTGAAACACTGCAGTCCATTTGCTGTAAGCTGACATACAAAGTTATTAGGGAAGGACTTCAAAGATTTTTATCAAGTGACATAGCAGGAATGGATATATTTCCAAGTTAGGATGGTGAATGGTTTGGAGAAGAATTTTCATCTAATGGTGATCCCATTTATCATTTGCCTTTGTCCTTCTAGATAGCAGTGGTCATGGGTTTGGAAGATACTGCTCTTGAGCACGAATGCGTATCTTCACTTCACTCTTCTTCACATGATAGAAAGAGTTAAACTAGCTACAGTCAATGGACAGCTCAGCATGAGACAGCCAGTCATTCCATAATTGTTCTAGAAACAGTCAGATATGGAGCCGCAGGTCAAGGAAATGTCAGCTAATGAATACATAGTCAAGGGTCAACTAGTTGAAAATTTCATCAGCTTCCTAGACTCATGGTGAATTATTGCCCATGCCTAGTTGCTCTCGAGAAGGTGGAGGTGAGCTTCATCTTGAAGTGCTGCAGTCCCATGCTATCTACCAGGCTATAGGTAGACCCCAATGCCCACAGGGAAGGAGTTCCAGGATTTTGACCTAGTGACACTCAAGCATTTGAGATATACTTCCAAGTCAGGATGGTGAGTGACTCAGAGAGGAACTTGCAGGTGGTAGTGTTCCCGTGTACCTGCTGCCCTTGTCTTTCTGGATGGAAATGTTTGTGGTTTTGAAAGGTGCTGTGTAAGAATCTTTGATGAATTTCTGCAGTGCGTCTTGTTGATAGCACATACTGCTCCTACTGAAGATCTATGGTGGAGATGTGCTGCCAATATCGCAGCACATCTGGATGCTTCAAGCTTCTACAGTGTTGTTGGAGCTGCACTCATCCAGGCCAATGAAACTATTCTACCATGCTCCTGACTTGCGCCTTGTGAATGGTGGACAGCAATTGCGGAGTTAAGAGATGAGTTATTCACCGCAGTATTCTTAGCGTCTGACCTGGTCTTGTTGCCAATGTGGTCAAGTGACAAGTCCACTTGAGTTTCTGATCAGTGGTGACCTCAGGATGTTTATAGTTGGAGATTCAGTATTAGTAACCCCATGTATGTCAAGGGATAATGTCTATCCAATTGTCTCTTATTGAAGATTATCATTGCCTGACATTTGTGTGGTGCAAATGTTCCCTGCCACTTTTCAGCCCAAGATTGAATATTGTCCAGATCTTGTTGCATTTGAACATGGACTGCTTCAGTATCTGAGGAGTCGCAAATGGTGTTGAACATTGCGCAATCATCAGCGAAATCCCCTTATGATGAAGGGAAGGTAATTGACGAAGTAGCTAAAGATGGTTAGGCCTATGACATTACCCTGAGAAATTCCTGCAGAGATGTCATGGAGCTGAGATGACTGACCTCCAACAACCACAATCATCTTCCTATGTGCCAGATATGACACCAACCAATGGAGATGACTCCTGTTCCCATTGATTCCAGTTTTGCTCGGGCTCCTTGATGTCACACTCTGTTGAATGTGGCCTTGATGGCAAGGCCTATCCTCTCACCTCACTTCTGGAATTCAGCTCTTTTGTCCATGTTTGATCTAAGCTGTAATAAGGTCAGGAACTGGGTGGCCCTGGCGGAACCCAAACTAGGCATTACTAAGCAGGTTATTGTTCAGCAGGTGCTGTTTGATAGCACCATTGATGTCACTTTGCATCACTTTACTTCCGTTGACAGTAAGCTCGAAGAGGCAGTAATTGGCCAGATTGAATTTGTCCTGCTTTTTATGTACAGGACATACGTGGGCAATTTTCCACATTGTTGAGTAGATGCCAGTGTTGAAACTGTAGTGGAACAGTTTGGCTAGGGAAGCAGCACAGGTCTTCAGTACTATTGCCAGAATGTTGTCTGGATAAAACGCAAGATTCCCACTCAACCAATAAGTTGAAGTTCAGTGTCCATATGCTTCTTCACAAATTTGCTGGCAGTTTGACAATAAGGATTTGCTCATACAGATTGAAGATGGACTGTATAAAATTCCACGGAAAACACCAGTGAGATAGCATGATCAATTCAGGACATGATCAAAAGAGATTGTTTGGCTCAGAGATCTAAGATATTGCAAAAAAAAAACAGGAAGGAAAGTTATGAGATTAAAGGGTGACCAGTTAATGGAACGGAGTGATTGCCTACTTCAGTAGAAAAGAGATCCTCTGTGAAGGAAATTCACAAGGTAAAAGGTCTCCCAGTTTACTGGAACTTTACAGACCTCACACTCTCAAGAACACAATCAAGGTGAATGGGCTTCAAGTAAAAAGAACTCCCAGTCTTCCATGTCTGAAAATAAGTGAAACCATCAGACTGTCTCAACTTGTGAAGACAGACACTTGGGGGGTGGTGGGAGGAAGGGGAATGGGTGGTGGTAAATGTATTGCATTAATTCATTTGTGAGATGTGGGTGCCAATCTCACAACTGCGGCCAGCAGTTATTGCCAATTCTTAGATGCCCTTATATGGTGGTGCGAGCTGACTTCTTGAACCGCTGCAGTCCACTTTCTGTGGGTTCATCCACAATGCCTTTCAGGGAGGAATTACAGGTTTTGACCCCACAACAATGAAGGAACAGTGATATATTTCCAAGTTAGGGTGGTGAGTGGCTTGGAAGGGAACTTGAAGGTGGTGATGTTCTCATGTATCTGCTGCCCTTGTCATTCTAGATGTAATAGTTTGGAAGGTGATGTTGGAAGATCTTGTGTAATTATATCCATCTTAATGTATAAATATAAATAATGGAAAACATCATAGGAGAGATACAATATAAGATGTATGGCCTTGACAGGGTTTAATACTAAGTGTATTAAGCATCACTCATAGAGTCATAGAGATGTACAGCATGGAAACAGACCCTTCGATCCAACCTGTCCATGCTGACCAGATATCCCAACTCAATCTAGTCCCACCTGCCAGCACCTAGCCCATATCCCTCCAAACCCTTCCTATTCATATACCCATCCAAATGCCTTTTAAATGTTGCAACTGTACCAGCCTCCACCACTTCCTCTAGCAACTCATTCCATACATGTACCGCCCTCTGCGTGAAAAAGTTGCCCCTTAGGTCCCTTTTATATTTTTCCCCACTCACCCTAAACCTATCTCCTCTAGTTCTGGACTCCCCGACCCCAGGGAAAAGACATTGTCTATTTACCCTATCCATGCCCCTCATAATTTTGTAAACCTCTACAAGGTCACCCCTCAGCTCCAGGGAAAACAGCCCCAGCCTGTTCAGCCTCTCCCTATAGCTCAAATCCTCCAACCCCCTGGCAACATCCTTGGAAATCTTTTCTGATCCGATTCAAGTTTTGCAACATCTTTCCGATAGGAAGGAGACCAGAACTGCATGCAATATTCCAACAGTGGCCTAACCAATGTCCTGTACAGCCTCAACATGACCTCCCAACCCCTGTACCCAATACACGACCAAGAAAAGAAAGCATACCGAACGCCTGCTTCACTATCCTATCTACCTGCGAATCCACTTTCAAGGAGCTATGAACCTGCACTCCAAGGTCTCTTTGTTCAGCAACACTCTCTAGGACCTTACCATTAAGTGCATAAGTTCTGCTAAGATTTGCTTTCCTAAAATGCAGCACCTCGCATTTATCCGAATTAAACTCCATCAGTCACTTTGGCCCATCTGATCAAGATCCTGTTGTAATCTGAGGTAATCTTCTTCGCTGTCCACTACACCTCCAAGTTTGGTGTCATCTACAAACTTGCTAACTGTACCGCTTATGCTAGCATCCAAATTGTTTATGTAAATGACACAAAGTAGAGGACCCAGCACTGATTCTTGTGGTACTCCACTGGTCACAGGCCTCCAGTCTGAAAAACAACCCTCCACCCCCACCTCTGTCTTCTACCTTTGAGCCAGTTCTGTATCCAAATGACTAGATCTCCCTTTATTCCGTGAGATCTAACCTTGTTAATTAGTCTCCCATGGGGAACCTTGTCAAACGCCTTACTGAAGTCCATATAGATCACATCTACTGCTCTGCCCTCATCAATCCTCTTTGTTACTTCTTCAAAAAACTCAACAAAGTTTGTAAGACATGATTTCCCACGTGCAGAAAGTGAGGACTGCAGATGCTGGAGATCAGAGCTAAAAATGTGTTGCTGGAAAAGCACAGCAGGTCAGGCAGCATCCAAGGAGCAAGAGAATCGACGTTTCGGGCATGAGCCCTTCTTCAGGAATGAGGAAAGTGTGTCCAGCAGGCTAAGATAAAAGGTAGGGAGGAGGGGCTTGGTGGAGGGACGTTGGAAATGCGATAGATGGAAGGAGGTCAAGGTGGGGGCGGAGAGGTCAGGAAGAAGATTGCAGGTTAGGAAGGCGGTGCTGAGTTTGAGGGATTTGACTGAGACAAGGTGGGGGAAGGGGAAATGAGGAAACTGGAGAAATCTGAGTTCATCCCTTGTGGTTGGAGGGTTCCTAGGCGGAAGATGAGGCGCTCTTCCTCCAACCATCGTTTTGCTATGGTCTGGCGATGGAGGAGTCCAAGGACCTGCATGTCCTTGGTGGAGTGGGAGGGGGAGTTGAAGTGTTGAGCCACGGGGTGGTTAGGTTGGTTAGGCCAGGTGTCCCAGAGGTGTTCTCTGAAACGTTCCGCAAGTAGGTGGCCTGTCTCCCCAATATAGAGGAGACCACATCAGGTGCAGCGGATGCAATAAATGATGTGTGTGGAGGTGCAGGTGAATTTGTGGTGGATTTCCCACAGACAAAGCCATGTTGACTATCCCTAATCAGCCCTTGCCCTTCCAAATACATGTACATCCTGTCCCTCAGGATTCCCTCCAACAACTTGCCCATCACCAACGTCAGGCTCACTGGTCTATAGTTCCCTGGCTTGTCCTTTCTACCCTTCTCAAAGAGTGGCAACACATTAGCCAAGCTCCAGTCTTCTGGCATCTCACCTGTGACTATCGATGATACAAATATCTCAGCAAGAGGCCCAGCAATCATTTCTCTAGCTTCCCACAGAGTTCTAAGGTACACCTGATCAGGTCCTGGGGATTTATCCACCTTTATGCGTTTCAAGCCATCCAGCACTTCCTCCTCTGTAATATGGACATCTTGCAAGGTTTCACCATCTATTTCGCTACTTTCTATATCTTCCATATTCTTTTCCACAGTAAACACTGATGCAAAATACTCGTTTCGTATCCCCCCATTTTCCGCGGCTCCACACAAAGGCCACCTTGCTGATCTTTGAGGGCCCTATTCTCTCACTCAATTTCATGAAATCATATTGATTTGGGTGAGAGAACTGCTTTGGATTGTGAAGGTGATAAACCTACTAACTCAGTCACAAGTATTCTATCAGTAATAACATTATATCCCATTGTAATTTCTACCTGCTTGCTAGCATTCAATAAACTACATCTTATTGAAGAAAAAAGCCCGTTCTCGTTAGACTGCTATGTGGATTTCCTTTGCCACATTATTATGGGGGATCACGCCCCTTAGATCTGAACCTAAAAGGAGGATGGAGACAGCAAGCTACTTTTGATACTTTTGATGTACCTTACATCAATGTGATTGGGTTGAGGATCTATCAAACAACAAATCACTCCCTGAAGAAGAGAAGCCAGCAGGAGAATGGCAGATCATTTCTCAATATAACCAAGATATGAAGCCCAAGGGGAGTGTTGGGAAGTGGAAAGATGCTGAAGGCTAAAGTGCACAGGGTTGTGGGAAGACACCCAGAATGGGTGGCCCTTGAGGTGACTTACCTTCAGGAAAGGAACCCTGTGAAGGAGATAGCCACATCCTTTCCCAGCTGAGGTCTCAATAGGCTAACCAATCCAGCTTCC
This sequence comes from Chiloscyllium plagiosum, assembly GCF_004010195.1. NCBI lineage: Eukaryota > Metazoa > Chordata > Chondrichthyes > Orectolobiformes > Hemiscylliidae > Chiloscyllium > Chiloscyllium plagiosum. The sequence continues at coordinate 64,187,895 of NC_057710.1, forward strand.
AAACCATCACGATTCTGCTTTCCAGCTACAAAATTGAAAGATGCTCTTAAGGGGCCAGTTAATTGGAGGTTATTTGGCATGAGGGCCAAAGAACCACCTGAAGCTTTGCCCACTGCCCATTTAAATTGTAAACAGGACGGGGTGGGCAGACAGACTGCAGTATGGCACCAACAGAATCTTATGGGGACATCTCTCTTCTATGATGCAAACTCACCTTCAGGAGACTGGAACATTCAGCCTCTAACCTAGTTGTACAAGGAAATTTAATCAGTCCATCATTTTTTTCAGTCTGGAATTCTCCATCCTCATGTTTAAATTTGAATTTTTATATTTTCATCTTGATGGTAAATATTTTTATTTATAACACCAGCTAACTACTGATGCCTGAATTAAAAACTATACAAATGTGATTTTTAAATAATTATGTTTTATCAAGTCCTTACCTCGTGCATGCTAAGGAATTTTAATTTTAACTTGATATCTAATTCAATATCATAAACAATTATAGTTTAAGAAAGAATATTTAAGAAAATACTCCTTGTGGTTGCTAACTTTGACAATTGCCTAAATGATCTATACAGTACAATTAAATGCTGCAGCAAAGTAGACTTGCACGACAAATATTCTTAATTATTAATGAAAGAAATTTCATCCTGGAATTACCTGAGAAATGAATAGTTTCCACCACTGGTAAATGGTTTCCATCGCCTGTGGATGTTTTTGGTTCTGGAGTTGCATATTGAGAATAATCTGGAAATTTAAATTACATAAATCTTAACAAAGTCACTGCATGGTAGTCTGACTTCTAAAACAATTGTTAAAGGAAAATGGACTTGCATGGTTACTTTAAACTTCTTTTTCTATAATCCATAATCTTACATTTATTCCATTAGACTTCTCTCTTGGGTGTCCCTTTTCAAGACCTAAAAGCTAAAGCTTCTCCATTTTTTCCTGAAACACAGACATCGAACACTATGGAATTAGACTTTTGGTTGCTCTGTACTGTCTTTAATTCCAAATGTCTTCTTTTTTGTTTTGATCAAAACTGTACACATCCAAACAGGGGAGTTTAATTGAGTGGAATCCTTCACATGGAACCAGAATGAGCCTGATGGGCTGAATGACCTCGTTCTGTGCTGAAAATGAGTCCATAATATCACCAAAGGCAGCCCAATTAAAGCACTCTACATTTGATCATAGCCTTTTCTTACTTATATTCCAATATTTTGTGTTCATTGTCCATCATGCTGTTGATTTCCTGCTCTAGTACCTAAACCTACAGAATGTTGAATCTGCACACATCTGACTAATAGCTTTCCCAGCCAGCAGAAATACAGTAAGAGCAACAACAAATACAGTTAAAGCAACATCAACTTCATGAGTGTATAAATTGTCTCGGTAAAAACAATGACTGCAGATGCTGGAAACCAGATTCTGGATTAGTGGTGCTGGAAGAGCACAGCAATTCAGGCAGCATCCAACGAGCAGCAAAATCGACGTTTCGGGCAAAAGCCCTTCATCAGGAATAAAGGCAGAGAGCCTGAAGTGTGGAGAGATAAGCTAGAGGAG
>NC_057710.1:64191927-64240101 GCF_004010195.1 Chiloscyllium plagiosum
GCGTTGTGAGGGTGAGAGGTTGGAGTGGGGGAGGGGGGTCGACAGGTTGAGGCGGTTAATGTCCCGGCGGCAGTTGGAAATGAAGAGGTCGAGGGCAGGTAATAGGCCAGCGCGGGGTGTCTAGGTGGATGCAGTATGTTGGAGGTGGGCGAAGGGGTCCTCGGAAGGTGGGCGGGAGTCCTGACTGTGAAAGTAAGCTCGGAGGCAGAGGCGACGGAAGAAGTGCTCGATGTCACGGCATGTATTAAATTCATTGATGCGTGGACGGAGGGGGATGAAGGTGAGTCCTTTGCTGAGGACTGATCGTTCGTCCTCAGTGAGTGGGAGGTCTGGAGGGATGGTGAAAACTCGGCAGGGCTGGGAGCTGGGATCTGGTGTGGGTGCGGAGCTGGGAGTAGGGTCAGAGCCAGTATCTGGAGTGGGTGTGATGGTAGGAAGAATGAGGGTGGAGGCATGAGCAGGGGTAGTGTTCCCCTCGGGGTTCTGGGAGGTGGCGATAGTGACAGTGGGGTCTGTAGGGGGCGTGTTAGCAGAATGCAGGTGAGTGGCGCTGGTGGGGTCGGAAGTGGTGGCAGGCACAGCAGTAGGGCTGGCGGAAGTCACTGAGCGTGTGGCATCGACGATGATGTGAGGGCCGGAAGTGGCTGTGGGAGTGTTGTCTACTAAGTACATGACAGAAAAGATAACATCCCTTAAATTTCTAACATGACAAAAAGTCCCACATCATGCTTGTTACATTCCACCTACTGCAGAATTATACTCTTTACAGGAACTAGGCCAAGTCACATCCAGAGTTCAATATGTTTGTTTGTTCTGAATTCAATTTAAATTCAGTTCAATTAATTGAATTTTAACATCCAACATCCATCAAAAGTCATTTCCCTTGCTCTCTTCCCTTAACTGACTCCAGTGATTCATATTCCCAGGCACGCCAAGCCAAATATTCCAATGTACCTAAATTGCCATAGGATCCATCCGGTTGACATATCAGTGAGTTCCACCACACCCTGCCTGAAGGCTCAAAGGGGACCTTTTTTCCCCGGTTGCTGTCTGCTCCTCTATCTCTCTCATCCAGGTTCCCTGAATTAAAGGCAGTTGCTCCTTTTTTTGTATTCATGTGTAAAAGCTGAAATTTGAGTTTACATAGGACTTATCCTGTTCCCTTGGCTTGACACAAGGTCAAAGAAGCAGGAGGTCAGCTTGTCAACTGTGTTTTCAAATCCCTCTAAATCCTGCCCCTTGCTATCTCTAATCTCCTCCAACTCCACAATCTTTCAAGATATCTTTGTTCCTTTAATTCTGGCCTCTTGTTCACTCACAATTGGCTACAAGTGAGTGGAGATCATATAGAAGAGTGAGACGAGACCTCCTCGTGGGTCTGCTCCTGGGCCTGGCCAAACTGGCCATTAACAGGTCCAGGCAGCGGGCCGTGGAGGGGGTCGTTAGGGCCGACTGCCTGCCCCTCTTCCGCGGTTACGTTAGAGCCCGGGTGTCCTTGGAGAAGGAGCACGCGGTGTCGACCAACACCCTGGAGTTGTTCAGGGAGAGGTGGGCTCCGCAGGGAGTGGAGTGCATCATTTCTCCCTCCAACTCTGTTTTGATTTAGTCCCTACCCTCCCCTTCACTGTTTTGATCACACAGCACTGCCCTTTGATGTGAAGGGCAGTGTTTGTCACTGGCCACCCGGGTGTTTTCCTTTCTTCCTGGTGGTGGAAATTGAATAAAGATTTGTGCACTTTGTGTCTTTCACTGTGTCTCACACCTGCACACACTCACACCATGGGTGCTGGGGAAAAAATAAGCACTACTGCACTTAGGTGGTAGTGTGGGAAAAAAAAATAAACAGGGGATAAAAAAAGGAAAAAAGAGAAAAAAAATAAAAAATAAAAAAAAATAGAAGAGTGAGACGACATGGAAGGACTTACAGAAAATGAAGACAAGTTAAAACAAAAATCGCCAACTTCCACACATCAGCTTGAAGCCCTGGTTAAAGGTGTCAATAGAGCTATATAAATGGTTTGGAAAGACAGGTGATGAGTGAGTGGGAAACTCAGCATTCAATATATGGCGCCAAAGCAGAATAGTCATCAAGAAAGGCAATAGAGTATTCAATAATGTAGTTAATGCGATAACGTATAAAACAAAAGTGATCAAATACAGAGATCCTGTGCAGAAAATTGTGTAAGAGCTTGAAGGACTAATGTAATGAAAACAGGAAGGCAGTGCACAATACAATTACAATTGGTCACCTTTTAATGTTAATAAGTTAAAATAACTTCCGGGCTGATTCTTCGCAATGTGATATCTAAATGACTACATCCTTTCCTGGGCTCAAACAGAACTCATAAGCCAGTGGGAAAATAATTCATTGACAATGAACGTATCTGAAAAATATACCTAGGTTTTATAACTTGAGGTCGGACAAGTGATTGGGGAGGCGAGCATTTTGTTCTTAAAGTTCATCGTTCTCCAGTTTCAGCCTCTTCCAATTAAAAATTCATAAACAGATCGGATGTCGGGCTGCAGTACCTGCTTCAATTCCAACTGCAACCGGCAGCATGCAGCATCCGAGCGTAACCCTTCACCCTTACCACGCAGTCTGCTCAAAAAACACTCACCACACACACGCTCTACCAGAATGTCCACAACAGTAATCTTAACCGGAAGTATATTTGTTTCGAATATTAAGACTACATTTAGAACCCCAGAACCAGTCCATGTCTGAGCTCTGCAAGTCATCCCTTTCCAACCCTACCTTCCTGACCGAGCATGGTGCAGGATAGATGTCATTTCACAGAAACAACTTTCTACTCAGACACAGCTGACGGATTATCACCTCACATCATCAACAGATCTCCAAGTAAACCTCATTATTGTTCGAAGCCATTATGTTATAGTGAATCCTGCACATAAATTTGCCTAGCAAGTATATTCTAGCTCCCTAAACCGGATATTTACTTAAAACACACACACACAAATTCTTGCAGCTATGCATTGTATCCAAGGTGTTTTAGAATTTTCCGTGTTTGATGAGTGTCTGTGGTCAGTCGCAGGCGAGAGACTGCAATGAGATGGCTCGGTATCATCAGAGGAGAGAAGCCGAAAAGACGGTGTATGCAGCACTGTCTCCGGCAGCCATCCCCCAGTGAATTCGTTCGCAGTGTATCAGCTGCGTACCAACCCATGGCGATGCACCATTTCTCACAACACAGGAGGACCGCGCAACTTCCTAAAGGGAAGCCGTAGCTGCTCGCACGCAGCTCCCGGTCGTTCCAATTGCATTTATATCAATTCATTATCCAGATCCAAATCGAACACAACAACCGCCCACAACCCCGGTCCCCGGCTGGATATCAAACAGTCTGGAGCATTTACCTGATTCAACCTGAACCCAAAAGGAGACAAGCAAGAAGATAACGGAGGGAGTCTGTTTTATTATTCGGCCAGCCATCTCCAACTAAGATGATGGCTTTGCTTTTGGATGGGATCTCCTCTGGTTGTCTTCTGTTAATGGAACCTTTATTTCCCAATCTCAGAGCTCTCTTCTCCTAGGACCTCCTCTCCCTCTTTTTCTCCTCCTGACCCTCCTGAAGGTTACAATGTGTGCATCAAGCAATCGACAGTCCTCAAGAGGGAACCCTTCTCTCAAACAACACCTACGTTCCTGACACTGACTGGCTTGTTGGACAAAGAGTTAGTGGGGAGAAAGTGTCATACTGGAAGTGTCATGATTGGATACAACAGAAATCTGTATTTACCTAAATTTCATGAACATAGCTGTTACAAAAAAGTGTCCCAGATCAAATTCTTATTCTTGATCAAACAGCCGTATTGTTGGTCTGAATAAATATTTAGTTTTTCTTTACAAAAACAAGATTATTGCTGGCAGTACAAGATCTTTTATCTTATAAATCTTGCAATTTTTATTCACTATGATTTGGACAGAACTACATAAATCCAATTTTGTTTCTGTTTGGACAATCATGACTTAATGACATAGAAATAGTCATTGCTGTTCCACAATTCAGTAAGATCATGCATTATCTGTACCTCAACTCCATTTATTAGCTTGAGTTCAATATTACTTGATGCCATACTCACAAAATGCTATTGATCTCGATATTGAAAGCTCATATTGTTTTAGCTCCTATCAGTTTGGGAGTGGAAGAGTCAGTAGTGCTAGATTTGTTTGTGTGGAATTGACCTTTTTGATATGATTCTTACATATCCTAGATTTAATTTGAAGATTTGAGCCCTCATATTCCTTATATGTTTGATGTGAGATACACAGATCGCTGGAAAACAGTCAATTGTCCCATTTATCCAGGGATTCCACCCACCTTCCACTGAAGAACCACCAGAAATTGCAAGAAAATACTTAATACATTTTAGCTGTAACACCGTACATAACCTCAATTTACTTTTCCCCACTCATCTTCCTAAATTGAACATTACCAGCTGTTTTACAAATTATTACATGTTCTATTTTTCCAAATACAAACTTAGCTACAACTGTAGTTGATATGATACACCACAAGCAGCTATTGGAAAATCCAAGTGTTCAGGTCGACAGAACAGGAATCAGAGACACTGTATAGAATGAGGGGAATACAGGAGAAAATGAAAAGAAAGCATATCAGGAAATTGTATTAACGTAATATCTAGCGTGGACTTTAATGGCGATTGTAAAAGAGAGGGAAGAATAAGGGGGAAAAGAAAGATTATAACAGTTGTGGGAATTAATTAGACACCCCCTGTTCAAGGGCAACTAGAAATGGGTAATAAATGCTGTCCATTCAGCGACATCCCTGTCTCATGATTGAATTTTTTAAAAAATCAATGAAATGGGTTCCAAGGGTAAATTTTTTGATTTTTGGAAGGAATGGTTGGAATACCCCATACAATTAATGACATCCTTGTCATACGTTACACCCCTTTCCATGATCACAACCTGTCCCAAGTTTAACAGCCTGTGGTAGCTGCATCAGTCTATACAGCCAGCTATGAGCTCACCCTGAGAGTGGAAGAGAGTCATCTTCATCTGCAAAGGACCACACATGATGATGATGGTACCTATTCATAAGAGTGGTTGCACTATTCATGGACCAATGAGTCAGTCCTCAACATGCCATATCAGTAACACAGCCTTTAAAACAATGCTGTGTGAAAATATTACAAAGTGCATGAAATCAGCAGGATCATTACTGAGTACATTATGAGCCTTCTGAGACACTGTTCCAGATGCTCAGCTAGATCAGGGCACATATTACAATGCTGTTCCACCAGGATCGTCCAGGATTATGGTTTTCTGCAACAAGATACATATGGTTAGGAAATTAATAATCTGTCCTCACTGACAGGAAAAAGTGAAGTGTACATTAGAGTGGTGCTGGAAAAGCACAGCAGGTCAGGCAGCATCCAAGGAGCAGGAAAATTGACGTTTCGGGCAAAAGCCCTTCATCAGGAAAAAGTGAAGTGTCCATCTATTGGTTATCAGTGAAAATGCTGGGTTGGGGAAGAATTTACAATGGGAAAGGAAGGTTCATTAGTCATGTTCCATGTCAGTACCATTGACATCAGTAGAACTGGGCAACAGGTTCTGCTGAGGGAGTATGAGAATTCAGATGCTAAATTGAAAAGAGAACCCCAAAGGTAATAGTCTCTGGATTACTGTCTGAGCCATGTGCTGAATTATATTGGAGAAAACACAGCTGAAAGACTGATGTGGGAGTGGTAGCTTCGAGTTCTTTGGCACTGGCAACAGTAAGGGGGTAAGTGGGATCTGTATGATTGGAAAACTCCAAAGCTGAACTATGCTGAAAAGGATTTCTCGCAAGCTGCACAATTAGAGAAACGCAGAAGATTTAAACAATCAAGGGAGTGTGGGGCTGGGGGCGGCGGGAGAGATCAAGCTTGAGCAGTTGTCAAGGCATAGAATCAAGGCAGGCAGAGGAGCAAAATAAAGGTCAAAGAATGGCAGGAAGAGAAGTCTGAAAAATTCTCAGAATATACCAGCTGTCAACACTATATCCCACAAAGGTAACAAGAAGCAAACTTGAAGACTGTGTAACATTGATGACAAGAATGAATTGTGCACACTGAAGTGAACAAATTTGATCTGATAGCTATGACAGAGATGTGACTATAGGAGAAAAGAAGTATAAGAAGCTAGATAAATTGGAGGACTAGCACTTTCCCTCTGACCTTTCTATATTCAATTTGACTCTCATTAGTAATAACACATTGATATCTGCTATGGCAACAGTCTTCCAGCTTCATTTACCTCTCAACCTCGTGTCTTCCCTTTCTTCCTCATGGGAATGTACCTTGACACACTTTGACTAGCTCCTCTTGAAAGAAGATAAGGAAAGAAAAAAGAAAATCACAAACCAGCTTCTGTTATGAAGACAGTAACAATAATTGTTAATAAAAATAATTAAACACCATTATTCATTAAGAGTTTTGCCTATCAATCTCTGATTTCAATTTACTTGGACCAGACCTTTCTCAGGAGGAGAAAGTGAGGTCTGCAGACGCTGGAGATCAAAGCTGAAACTTTATTGCTGGAACAGCACAGCAGGTCAGGCAGCATCTAGGGAACAGAAGATTCGACGTTTCGGGCACATGCCCTTCTTCAGGAATGAGCAGAGAGTGTTCAGCAGGAGAAGATAAAAGGTAGGGAGGAGGGACTTGGAGGAGGGGCGTTGGAAATGTGATAGGTGGAAAGAGGTCAAGGTGAGGGTGATAGGTCGGAGGAGACTAACTATCCGTGATCCCAGTCTGGTTCACTGTGATCCTGACCTAATTAAATGTGATCCCAGTCTGCTTCACCGTGATCCTGACCTAACTATCCGTGATCCCAGTCTGCTGCACTGTGATCCTGACCTAACTATCCGTGATCCCAGTCTGCTGCACTGTGATCCTGACCTAACTATCCGTGATCCCAGTCTGCTGCACTGTGATCCTGACCTAACTATCCGTGATCCCAGTCTGCTGCACTGTGATCCTGACCTAACTATCCGTGATCCCAGTCTGCTGCACTGTGATCCTGACCTAACTATCCGTGATCCCAGTCTGCTGCACTGTGATCCTGACCTAACTATCCGTGATCCCAGTCTGCTGCACTGTGATCCTGACCTAACTATCCGTGATCCCAGTCTGCTGCACTGTGATCCTGACCTAACTATCCGTGATCCCAGTCTGCTGCACTGTGATCCTGACCTAACTATCCGTGATCCCAGTCTGCTGCACTGTGATCCTGACCTAACTATCCGTGATCCCAGTCTGCTCAGGTCAGGCAGCATCTAGGGAACAGAAGATTCGACGTTTCGGGCACATGCCCTTCTTCAGGAATGAGCAGAGAGTGTTCCCTCCAAGTCCCTCCTCCCTACCTTTTATCTTCTCCTGCTGAACACTCTCTGCTCATTCCTGAAGAAGGGCATGTGCCCGAAACGTCGAATCTTCTGTTCCCTAGATGCTGCCTGACCTGCTGTGCTGTTCCAGCAATAAAGTTTCAGCCCAGACCTTTCTCATCCCATTGAAATTGGCCTCCCAGATTAATTACTGTTACTTCAGACTGCTCCTTCTGTCTTTCCAAGGCCACCCTTAAACTCATTACATAATGATTCCTGTCCTGTAAATGTTCTTCTACTGTCAATTTAACCATTTTGCACATCTCATTCCCAGATCCAGCAATCCCTCACTTCCTGTGTGGACTGGAAACATACTGATAGAGGAAACATTCTTGAATACATCTTGGAAGCTTGAAAATATAACTATCCCAGTCTATATAAAAATAATTAAAGCCCCCATTTTAACAACCGTATGGTTTTGCATATCTGTAATTGCCTTGCAAATTTATTCTTACATATCTATATGGGTAGTAAGCAATGAAAGAGCTGAATATGTGAATGATTGGTATAAGTCAACAGAGTGTAGATCAGGTTGGTACAGAACAATTTGCAATAAGCATACTTTATCCATTAAACTTATCATATTACTAATGGATAATTTTATCTCAGCAGCTACTATTAAATGAGATTTTCCTTTTTGTGACCTCTGTCCCTAGCTTCTGCTTGTCACATAGACAGCATTAAGAATAGTTATCAGCTCCTGGTATGCATGCTGCTTATTTCCATGAAGTGCAAGACAGAACTACCACCCTCCCCTCTGCACCTCTCCTCCTGTACCCCCCCAAACCTCATATTCAGCAGGATCTCCATATCACTTCCTGCCAAACTTGTAGGTGCTGAACAGGCCCATTATTTGCTATGAGAAAGAATTTGAATAGTGTATAATGCTTCTCATCCTGCTGTATGTTTTAAAGGAACTTTAGTTAAGTACTTAATTAAATACTTTTTGAACTGTTTAATATAGAAATATGGTGCACATAGTAATCTCCTTAAAACAGCAAACAACTGTTTGTATAATCTTGATCAAGAGTTAAATATTAGTCAGGCTGCCAGGTACAACCGTCCTACTGTCCTTCAGAATAGTCCCAATGGATCTTTCACACCCACACAAACAATCAAATTGGTTAAACAACTCATCGAAAGGACAACAAACTGACAGTGCAATGCTCTGTAATATTGCACTGGGATGCTAGTTTTGATCTTTCTGTTCAGGTACTGGAATCACATTGAATCCAGACCTTGTCTTCAGAGGTAAGAGCGCTGTGTATATGATTACATCTGTGTACAAATTTATTGAGTTTCCCAACAACCTATTAGTCTAGACAGACTTCGCACAGGCTGAAAAATAATTTTTGTGTTAAAATGAGGTTTGGATAGGAATTTTCAAAGCACTCAATGGCATTTTGCCTTGGTGTAAAAATGTGGGTTTATGGTGCTTTTGTACTGTCACATCATTTTTTTTCATTTAATAATACTGCAAACTGAATAAAATCCTAGTTCACTATATGTAATGCCAAGGAAAATGCAAATTATCTGGTCATAATTTATTCATAAGACCAACAGTTTCAGGTGTCAATAGATACACTGTCAAGTTGACGAGTGTACAAGGATTGTTACCAGCCTTGAAATAAATGTTGTTCATTGTCTGTCAATATATCAAACAAAGATCAAAGGACAGCACAACACAGGAATAGGGCTTTCAACCCATCAAGCCTGCAGATGCAAATGGCACCTTTCTAAAATAAAAACTGCTCGCCTTTATGTGATCTGTATCACTCTGCCTACTCATGTATGTGTCAATGTTCCTCTTAATCATTACTATTCTATCTGCTTCTACCATCACTTCTGCCAGCGCATTCCAGGCACTTCCCACCCTCTGTGTAAAAAATTTGCTTCTCTTGTCTCTTCTAAACTTTCCTCCTTTTACCTGAAACCTAAGTTCCTGAGAAATTGGCATATCTATCCTGGGAAAGAATAACCTCAGACTATCCATTCTATCCATGCCTCTCATAATTTTGAAACTTCTATTGGGTTGCCTCCTCAGCCTTTGCCTAATCAAGTGAAAACAAACCAAGATTGTCTAAACTCTCCTCATAACTAATACCATCCAAACCAGGCAACATTTTTTCAAGGTATCTTTATCGATCAGTGACCTGTGAAGCAGAAATCCCTAAGAAGAAGAAAAGAAGATTCGACATCTGGCTGGTTTTTGAAAAGTTGAATTTTGGTAAATCTTAATTGGTGGGGTTGGTGGGGGTGTGGTTATCGGACAAGTATTGGAGAAGGGGAAGGTAAAAGATAGGTTAGAGGAAGGAGTTGTAAACAGTTGTCTGCTGATGTTGTTGGCTTGGCAGTTCTCCTTCCAACTGTTCAAGTTTCCCTGGTCTTATACACCCAAAGCATTGGATTGTGTCATTGGCTTTTAAGATTGTCAATATACTCAATTCAAACTTGATTTGAATTTGTTTTTTTTTCAGGGTATAATTTAAAGTGCTTGGCCTAATTCAAATCTGTTTTGTCATTTCCAGGAAACTCAGCTAATCTAGCGTTTGACCTAGTGTTACATTGTTACCTTATTCAGAACCCTTGGTGCTGTGTCAGGTAGTTCTGCTAGCTTTTAACTCTCTTAAAGGTATTGTACACCCACATCTTCATAACAGGAGGAACAGAGGGATCTTGGGGTCCAAGTACATATATATCCCTCAAAGTTGCCACCCAAGTTGATAGGGTTGTTAAGAAGGCATATGGTGTGTTGACTTTTATTAATGGGGGCATTGAGTTTAAGAGCCATTCCATAGAGCCCTCGTTAGACCACACTTGGAATATTGTGTTCAGTTCTGGTTGCCTCATTATAGGAAAGATGTCAAAGCTTTAGATGGGGTGCAGATGAGATTTACCAAGATGCTGCCTGAATCGGAGGCATGTCTTATGAGGGAGCTATGGCTTTTCTCATTGGAGCGAAGAAGGATGAGAGGTGACTTGATAGAAGTGTACAAGAGTTTTTCCCATGACGGAAATGTCTACCATGAGGGGGTATAATTTTAAGGTGATTGGAGGAAGGTTTAGGGGAGGTGTCAGAGGTAGGTTCTTTACACAGCGAGTGGTGAGTGCATGGAATACACAGCCAACAATAGCAGTAGAGTCAGATACATTAGGAACATTTAAGCAACTCTTGGATAGGCACATGGAAGATAGTACAATGAAGGATATCTCAGTTAGCCTGATCTTCGAATAGGATAAAAGCTCGGCACAGGGCTGAAAGGCCTGCACAGTGCTGTTTTTCTGTTTCACAGAAGGAGCGGGAACAGTGGATGATGTGACGGGGACCAGAGGGGTAGCCGGGAAGGTAAGCAGTGAGTATAAATACTCATCCTTCGACACCAACGGCCATTTTAAGTGTGAGCAGCAGCGGAGAAGGAGCGAGAGCAGCTGAGGAAGTGACGTGGAACAGAGGGGCAGCTGGGAAGGAAAGCAGTGACCATATATATCAGCAAGGCGGCTAAACCTGAGACTCTACTACTGTAGTGTCTCCCACCTGCCCTCCTCCTCTAACCTAGTTAATAAGTAGGAAGAGCGGGAGCGATGACTAGGGGACTACTGGTAGCATATCTGGGCAGTGGCTGAACCCGAGACCTTACACGTGTTGTGTCTCCCACCGCCCCCACCCCCCCTCCTCTAACCAAAAATAGGACTCTGGTTTATTAAGGTAAGGATTTTCTATTTCTTTATCGGTGAATGGTTAAAAATTTACTTTTTATGGTTTATCTATTAATTGGTTTTTAGAAAAAGACTATAGCAGAGAGGTATCAGAAAGTATTTTAACTTAAACCTATACAAAGTAATAAAGTAATTAACTAAGCAGAGATGTCTGGGCAGGTGATGTGCTGTAGCTGTATGGTGTGGGAGCTGGCTGACCCCATTGTGAATGGCAGTGACCACATCTGCAGCAAGTGTTGGTTGCTGGAAGAACTCCGGCTCAGAGTTGATGATCTCGAATCTGAGCTTCAAACGCTGCGGCACATCCGGGAGGGGGAGAGTTACCTGGACGCTTTGTTCAGGAGGCAGTCACACCTGGGAGATTAAGTAATTCACATTCAGTTAGTGATCAGGGACATCAGAGTGTGACTGTAAGTGAGGCAGGCGGGGGGAACTTAAGCTCAGGAGTGCAGGAGCCTCAGCCCTTGACCTTGTCCAACAGGTATGAGATTCTTGCTCCCTATACGGATGAGGAAAAGGGCTCTGGACAGGATGAGCCAGCTGACCACGGCACCATGGTACAGAAGGCCATTCAAGAGTGGGGAGCTAAAAGACAAGTAGTTGTTATAGGGGATCCTATCATTACGGGGACAGATAGTATCCTTTGCAAGCTGGATCGGGAGTCTCGCATGGTGTGTTGCCTGCCCGGTGCCAGGGTGAAAGGATATTGGAGCGGGAGGGGGAGGATCCAGTTGTTGTGGTCCATGTTGGGACGAACAACAGAGACAAAGCTAGGGTGGAGGACCCGTTTGGGGATTATCAAGCACTAGGCAGGAAATTGAAGCACAGGTCCTCAAGGATCATAATCTCCGGATTACTGCCCGAGCCACGTGCCAATTGGCATAGGGATAAGAAAATTAGGGAAGTAAACATGTGGCTAAGGGATTGGTGTGGGAAAGAGAGATTCCATTTCATGGGGCATTGGCATCAGTTTTGGTACCGGGGGGATTTGTACCGTTGGGACGGTCTCCACCTGAACCGATCTGGTACCAATGTTCTAGTGAAGAGGATAAATAGGGTGGTCAGTAGGACTTTAAACTTCTGAGTTGGAGGGAAGGGAAAGTGAAAGCGACAGGGAGTATAGAGTTAAATGGAAAGATAAGCAGGAGGATAGCATGTATGCAGGTGGATTTAACCTTGAGGCAAATTAGGAATGCAACAAAATGGAAGGATAACTTAGGACATCTTATGACTTCCAATATCTCTAATGATAAGAATGTTAGCATTAAGACACTTTATCTGAATGCTCGTAGCATTCGTAACAAAGTAGATGAACTAATGGCACAGATCATCGTGAATGATTATGATGTGGTAGGCATCACAGAGACATGGTTGCACGGGGTCAGGACTGGCAGTTAAACATCCAAGGATTTACAACTTATCGAAAAGACAGAGATGCGGGCAGAGGTGCCGGGTGGCCTTGTTAGTTAAGAACAAAATTAAATCTATGGCACTGAATGACATAGGGTCGGATGATGTGGAGTCTGTGTGGGTGGAATTGAGGAACCACAAAGGCAAAAAAGCCATAATGGGAGTTATGTACAGATCTCCTAACAGTGGTCAGGACCAGAGGCGCAACATGTACTGGGAAATAGAAAAGGCATGTCAGAAAGGCAAGGTCACGGTGATCATGGGGGACTTCAATATGCAGGTGGACCGCTGTTGTAACCCCATTGTTCAAGAAAGACAAAAGATGGAAAATTATTGGCCAATTAGCCTAACCTTAGTTGTTGGTAAAATTCTAGAATCCATCGTTAAGGATGAGGTTTCTAAATTCTTGGAAGAGTAGGGTTGGATTAGAACAAGTCAACATGGATTTATTAAGAGGAGGTCATGCCTGGAAAACCTGTTAGAATTTTTTGAAGAGGTGACAAGTAGTTTAGACCAGGGAAACCCAGTGGATGTGGTCTATCCAGACTTCCAAAAGGCCTTTGATAAGGTGCCACACGGGAGGCTGCTGAGTAAGGTGAGGGCCCATGGTGTTCGAAGTGAGCTACTGGCATGGATTGAGGATTGGCTGTCTGACAGAAGGCAGAGAGTTGGGATAAGAGGTTCTTTTTCGGAATGGCAGCCGGTGACAAGCGGTGTCCCACAGGGTTCAGTGTTGGGGCCGCAGATGTTCACGTTATATATTAATGATCTAGATGAAGGTACTGGGAGCATTCTAGCGAAGTTAGGTGGACAGGCAGGTAGTACTGAGGAAGTGGGGAGGCTGCAGAAGGATCTAGACAGTTTGGGAGAGTGGTCAAGGAAATGGCTGATGGAATTCAATGTGAGCAAATGCGAGGTCTTGCACTTTGGAAAAAAGAATACAAGCATAGATTACTTTCTAAACGGTGAGAAAATTCATAAAGCCAAAGTACAAAAGGATCTGGAAGTGCTAGTTGAGGATTCTCTAAAGGTAAACATGCAGGTTGAATCCGTGATTAAGAAAGCGAATGCAATGTTGTCATTTATCTCAAGAGGGTTGGAATATAAAAGCACCGTTGTGCTACTGAGACTTTGTAAAGCTCTGGTTAGGCCCCATTTGGAGTACTGTGTCCAGCTTTGGGCCCTACACCTCAGGAGGGACATACTGGCACTGGAGGGTGTCCAGCGGAGATTCACACGGATGATCCCTGGAATGGTAGGTCTAACATACGAGGAACGGCTGAGGATCCTGGGATTGTACTCATTGGAGTTTAGAAGGTTAAGGGGAGATCTAATAGAAACTTACAAGATAATACATGGCTTGGAAAGGGTGGACTCTAAAAATTGTTTCCGTTAGGCGAGGAGACTAGGACCCGTGGGCACACCCTTAGAATTAGAGGGGGTCAATTCAGAACCGAAATGCGGAGACATTTCTTCAGCCAGAGAGTGGTGGGCCTATGGAATTCATTGCCGTGGAGTGCAACGGAGGCCAGGACGCTAAATGTCATCAAGGCAGAGATTGATAAATTCTTGATGTCACAAGGAATTAAGGGCTACGAGGAGAATGCGGGTAAGTGTAGTTGAAATGCCCATCAGCCATGATTGAATGGTGGAGTAGACTCGATGGGCCAAATGGCCTTACTTCCACTCCTATGTCTTATGGTCTTATGCTATTGTTCTATGTTCTATGTTCTAACTGTCTTCAGTCTTCTACGCCTTATGTATTTGTCCTTTCTTTCTGACAAAATAAGACAATTTTTCTTGTCATACAAAGTTCCCAAATTTTGGCATCTTTATCCTTCACTTTCACAGGAACATGCCAGTCCTGAATTCTAATCAACTGGCCTTTCAAAGATCCACATGCCAGAGGTGGATTTATCCTCAAATAGCTGCCCCTAATCTACATTCCCAGCTCCTGTCTCATATTGTTGTGGTTGGCCTTCCCCCAATTTAACATTTTCATAGAATCCCTGCAGTGCAGATAGAGGCCCATCAAGTTTGCACCAAACATCTGAAGAACATCTCACACCCCGACTCTATTCCCATAACCCCCATTTACCATGGCTAACCCACCTAGCCTGCACAACCTGAGACACAATCAGACAATTTTGCATGATCAACTCTAATCTGCACATCTTTGATTGTGGGAGAAAATCAGAGTACCCGGAGGAAACCCACGCAGACACAATGAGCACGTGCAAATTCCACATAGACAATCACCCAAGACTGGGATCAAATTAGGTCTCTGGTACTGTAAGGTAACAGTGCTAACCAATGAGCCACCATACCACTGCTGGGGACTATTCTTATCCTGACCCATTAGTGGGTGGCATGGTAGCACAGTGGTTAGCACTGTTGCCTCACAGCGCCAGAGACCTGGGTTCAATTCCTGCCTCAGGCAACTGTCTGTGTGGAGTTTGCACATTCTCCCCGTGTCTGCGTGGGTTTCCTCCAGGTGCTTCGATTTCCTCCCACAGTCCAAAAAAAATGTGCAGGTTAGGTGAATTGGCCATGCTAAATTGGCTGTAGTGTTAGGTGCAGGGGCAAATGTAGGGGAATGGGTCTGGGTGGGTGCGCTTCGGCGGGTCGGTGTGGACTTGTTGGGCCGAAGGGCCTGTTTCCACACTGTAAGTAATCTAATCTAAACTTAAAACATACAGAATTATGGTCACTGTTTCCCAAATGCTTTCCCACTTATCGACATTAAACTCCATTTGCCATTTCTTGTCCTACTTCACCAGCTGATCAAGCTCCTGCTGCAATTTGTGACAACCTTCCTTACTGTCCATGATACCACCTATTTTAGTGTCATCAGCAAACTTGCTAATCATGTCTTTACATTCTCATCCAAATCATTAATATTGATAAGAAACAGCAATGGGTCTAGTACCGATCCCTGAGGCACTCCATTAGTCACAGGCCTCCAGTCCGACAAGCATCCTTCCACTATTACCCCCTGCCTCCTACCATTAAGCCAACTGAGTATCCAATTTTCCAGCTCTTCTGGATTCCATATGATTTAACCTTCCAGAGCAGCTGACCATGAGAAACCTTATTGAAATCTATAAGACTATGTATACTGCCCTGCCCTCATCTACCTTCCTGGTCACTTCATCAAAGAAGTCTAACAAATTTGTGAGGCATGATCTCCCACTCAAAGCCATGCTGACGTCTCCTGCCTTTCCAAATGCGTGTATATGTTATCTCTCAGAATCTTCTCAAGTAACTTACCAACCACAGATATTAGGCTAACTGTCCTATAGTTCTCAGGTTTTTCTTTGCAGCCCTTCTTGAATAAAGGCACAACATTCACTACCCTCCAGTCTTCCAGAACTTCACCTGTGGCTAAAGGTGATGCAAATATATCAGGGCCTCTAGCCTCTTGCAGTGTTTTTGGATATATTTGGTCAGGATCAGGAGATTTATCCACTTTCATACATTCCAAAATGTCCAACACCTCCTCTACCATGAGATGGAACTTCCCCAAGTTTAGATTAGATTAGATTCCCTACAGTGTGGAAACAGGCCCTTCGGTCCAACAAGTCCACACCAACCCTCCAAAGAGTAAACCACCCAGACCCATTTCCCTCTGATTAATGCACATAACACTATGGGCAATTTAGAATGGCCAATTCACCAGACCTGCACATCTTTGGACTGTGGGAGGAAACCAGAGCACCCAGAGGAAGCCCACGCAGATATAGGCAGAACGTACAAACTCCACACAGACAGTTGCCCAAGGCTGGAATTGAACCTGGGTCTCTGGTGCTGTGAGGCAGCAGTGCTAACCACTGAGCCACCATGCCGCCCCACTTCATATCTTTCCCCATGTTAAACACAGAGGAGAAATATTAATTGAGGACCTTGCCCATCTCCCGCAGTTCCACACAAACACCACTATAGTCCTTGAGGGGCCCTATTCTCTCTCTCTCTCTCTCTCGTTATTCTTTTTCCTTTAAAATACTTAAAAGACCTCTTTGGATTCATTCTAATCCTCTCAGCCAAGGCTATCTTGTGTCCACTATTTGGCCTCCTGATTTCCTTCTTCAGTAAACTACTGTATTCCCTGTATACCTTCAGGGATTCTTTTGATGCCAGCTCAGCCATACCTTCTTTTTTCTGGTCAAAGCCTCAATATCTCTTGTCATCCAGGGTCCCCTATTCCTGCCAAGCTTGCCCTTCACCCTCACAGCAACATATAGACCTTGAACTCTCGCTAACTAACTTTCAAAGACCTTCTACCTGCCAGAGGTCCCTTTGCCTGCAAGCAAACTACTCCAACCCTCGCAAGCTCCTGTCTAATTCCATTAAAATTTGCCTTGCCCCAATGGACCAGTTTTATCCCTGTCCATAACTATGTTAAAATTAATAAAACTAAGTCATAGGTCTCAAAGTGCTCCCCCACTGTCACCTCCATCACTTATCCTGTCCTATTTCCCAAGAATAGGTCGAGTTTTGCTCCTTCCCGAGTAGGACCCTCTATGTACTTCCTGAATGCATGTAATAAATTCCACCCCATCTAAGCCTTTAATGATCTGGTAGTCCCAGTCTATGTTAGGAAAATTAAAATCTCCTACTATGACAGCTCTATTGTTTCTGAAAGTCTGCCTAATCTCCCTGCATATTTGTTCCTCTAATTCCCAATGATTATTTGAGGGTTCATAGTACAACCCCAATAATGTCACTATCCCCTTCTTATTTCTTGGCTCCACCACAAAGCCTCACTGGATGATACATCAGTTATTCCATCTATAACCACTGCTGTGATGCCTTAAGCAAAAATACAATTCCCCTCCACTCATTCCACCACCTCTGTTCTGCCTAAAGCACCTATACCCTGGCACATTAAGATGCCAGTCCAGTTCTTCCCTTAGCCACGTTTCTGTAATGGCTACAACATTCCAGTCCCACATGCCTATCTATACCCTGAGTTCATCAGCCTTACATGTCAGCCCTGTTGCATTGAAATAGATACAATTTAACCCAACAGGCATTCTTCGCCCACTGTTGTGGTCCAGCCTAACCTGTTTCTGATTAGTCTGTCTCTTTCCAGCCTCGCACTTGCTTCCTTGCTGTCAAGATATTGGTCCCCCTCCAGTTTATGTGCAATCCTTTCTTCTTGAACAGGTCACCTCTTTCCCAGAAAATATCTCAATGATCTAAATATCTGAATCCCTGTCCCCTGCACCAATTCATTAGCCATGCATTCATGTGCCATATTCTCCTGTTCTTACCCTCACTAACACGTGGCATTGGAAGGAATCTGAAGATTACCACCATCGTGGTCCTGGTTTTTAACCTTTTGCCTAGCTGTCTATGATCACTCAGCAGGACCTCATCCCTACTTCTACCTGTGTCATTTGTGCCAACATGCACAATGACTTCTGGCTACGCACCCTCTGACTTGAGAATTTTCTGCAGCCACTCCAAGATACCCTGGACCCTAGTAAAGGGAGGCAACACACCATCCTGGATTCCAATGTGCGGCCATAGAATCTCCTGTCTGTCCCCCTAACTATGGAGTCTCCTATTACTAAGGTCCTGTTTACCTTTACCCTTTCCTGCTGTTCCCAGAGCCAGTTGTAGTGCCACCAACCTGACCACTGCTGCTTTCCCCTGAATGGTCATTGCCCCCAGCAGTATCCAAAATGGTATACTTGTGTTCGAGGGGAATGGCCGCAGGGGATTCCTGCACTGTCTGCCTACTCCCTTTGTCTTTCCTGGTAGTCACGCAGCTACTGTCTGCCTGTACCTTAGGTATGGTCACCTCACTAAAACTCTTACTATGATGTGCTCAGCATCTCAGATGATCCTGAGTGCATCCAGCTCCAGCTCCCTAACACAGTCTCCCAGAAGCTGCAGCTGGGTGCACTTCCCGCAGGTGTAATCATCAGAGACGATGGAATGCTCCTTGAGTTCCCACATCCTGCAGAAGAAACATATGTGAAGCCTGCTCCCCTACACCAGCTCTTTAGCCACATAGTGAACTGTATTATCTTCCTATAGCTGGCACCACTGGCAGGTGGAACAGAGAGTTATCCTAAGATTACAATCCTCAAGGTCCTGCTTTTCAACTTACTAGAAAACTCCCTGAACTGTCTTTGCAGGACCTTGTCTATGTTGTTTGTACCTAAGTGTATTACGACCTCTGACTACTCGGCATCCCTTTTGAGAATGTGCCTGCTCAGGAATATCCTTGAGCCTGGTATAATGGAGGCAACAGACCATCCTGGAGTCTCTTTTG
Organism: Chiloscyllium plagiosum; assembly: GCF_004010195.1. Lineage (NCBI taxonomy): Eukaryota > Metazoa > Chordata > Chondrichthyes > Orectolobiformes > Hemiscylliidae > Chiloscyllium > Chiloscyllium plagiosum. Next base: position 64,210,750 of record NC_057710.1, read on the forward strand.
CAGATACTGAACCATCTATCTGTTCCTCTGACTATACAGTCCCTTATTGCTGCTACGCTAATGCCCTTTGACCCTCTCTGCTGCACAACAGTGCCAGCTGTGGTTCCACCGCTCTGGCTGCTGCTGTTGCTATCCTGTGTTAGGCAATTCACAGTATCCAAAATGGTATACATAACGCATAAAATGCTTTCTGTTTTGTGGTCATTCCATTTGTTTCATTTCTTGCACTGACTTCCATTTTTCTCTACATTTCGGCTTAGGAATTTGTCACAGAAGCCAACATTGCAGTTTTTTGCATAATTATTTCTATATTTAATGTTAGTATGCTTGTGAAAGACAGTGCTTATTGTTTAAATTTGTTCTTGGGTTTAACATTAATTTTATTGGCTTATATTAAAATCTTGCTGTTGCTGTGGCAACGTGTTAATAATCCTGGTCATTACAGTTTCATTTTTTATGCATGGAATGCAGTTATTTTCCAACTTATCTTTTATTCCCCTGCAATTCACAATATGCTAACCTCTGCGAGTCTGATGTGTGTGTTTTCTGCCACAATATGTGTTTAATACGACAATATTGCAATTTGTGATTCAGTCTTGCACTTTTACATTACGATGTTTTTGAAATGTAACATCTGCTATTTTAATCCAGATTTACATTGATGTTCTCCTGACTGATGCATAAACCATTACATTCTTCCCTTCAATATAAATGTACCCAACATACTATAAGGAAAGGTAAAGCAATTGTTGATTTTTTTTAATTTGAAGATAAGGTGCTATACAAACGGAGTATGTATCCTTAAAAATACATTTACCACATGGCAAGATGGTGAATGGTGGTACACAAATAAGCAGCTCATTGGAAGAGGAAGTTCCAGAAATAACCCATTCTGAAAGCCTGGGAGTTCAGCACAATAGTACAAAAAACAGGGCTGAAGCATTCACAGTGATCTTCAGCCAGAAGTGCCAAGTGGATAATCCATCTGGGCCTCATCCAAAGGTCACCAGCCAATTTTTCAGCCAATTCGATTCATTCCACTTGATAATGAAACGGTTGGAGGCACCGGTCACTGCAAAGGCCTGACAACAGTCTGGGAATAGTACTGATGTTTTGTGCCATATCCTTTGCTGAGTTGTTCCAGTACAGTTACAACACTGGCATCTATCCAGCAATGTAGAAAATTGCTCAGGTATGCCCTGAACACAATGAGCAGGACAAATCTAACCTGGCCAATACATCATCTCAGTCTACTCTCGATCACCAGTAAAATAATGAAAGGCGTCACCAACAGTGCTATAAAGTAGCACCTTCTCAGTGATGCCTAGTTTGGGCTCTGCCAGGGCCATTCAGCTCCTGATCTCATTACAGCCTTGGTTCAAACATGGACTAAAGAGTTCAATTCCAGAGGTGAAATAAGAGAGACTGCCCTTAACACCAAGGTTGCATTCAACAGAGGGTACTATCAAGGAGCCCTAGCTAAACTGGAATCAATGGGAATCAGGGGGAAAGCTGTCCACTGGTTGGAGTCATACCTGAAACATGGGAAGGTTGTTGTGGCTGTTGGAAGTCTGTCATCCCAGCTACAGGATATCTCTGCAGGAGTTCCTCAGGATAGTGTCCAAGACCAAATCACCTTCAGCTGCTTCATGAATGAACTTCCCGCTATCATAAGATCAGAAATGGGGATATTTGCCAATGAATGCACAATTTTCAGCAGAATTTGTGACTCCTCAGATACTGTAGCATTCCATGTTCCAATGCAGCAAGATTTAGACAATATCCAAGCTTGGGCTGAAAAGAGGCAATTAATATTCACGCCAAACAAATGCCATGCAATAACCATCTCCAATAAGAAAATATTTAACCATCACTCTTTGACATTCAATGGTGTTATCATCATCAATTCCCCCACTATCAACATCTTTGGAGTTATCATTGACCAGAAAGTGAACTGGACTAGCCATATAAATCCAATGACTGTCCACATAAATAGGAATGTGGTGGAATACCCCCCACGAGCTTGGATAAGTGCAACTCCAACAACACTCAAGAAGCTCGACACTCTCCAGGACAAAGCAGCTTGCTTAATTGGCACCACATCAATAAGGAATATACTCCCTCCATCACCAACACTCAGTAGCACTAGTTTGTGCCATCTGCAAGATGCACTGCAGAAATTCACCTCTAACTACAACCATCTAGAAGGACAAGGGCAGCAGATACATGTGAACACTATCAAGCTCCCCGCTAAGGACTCAGCATGCTGATTTGGAAATCTTTGTTTCTGTCTCACTGAGTCAAAATCCTGGAAATCCCTCCCTGATGTGGATCTGACTGCAAGACAAGAACTGCATCAGCTGATGCAGTTGAAGGAAGCTCATCACGCTCTCAAGGTCATCTAGTGGCAGACAATAAAATCATGGCCCAGCCAGCGATCCCATGACCTATGAATGATTTTTTTTTTAAATCCCCCTTTTATCGAATTAAAGGATTATTTTTAGAGAATCCAATTTTTTACATGACAACAAGAGAAAATAACAATGTGTATGGATGTACTTTAGAGTAAGCTAAGTTACACGCCCCTGAAATGCAACAGCAGTTGTTTATCTATCCTGATATATTCATGGTAATATTTACTAGAGGCTGCTTTGGTTTTTCACGATGCTTGTTCTGTGTGCTGGTACTTGTACTGTGTCTTGGACTCTGTCCTGTTCACAACAGGATTACTCCTGTTTCTGTTCACAGTATTGCTCTGATTTGGCATCTTTTTCATTGTACCAGAAGAACCTTAAGTTAAATTTCATACTCAAACGTTATGTCCAAGGTTGATGTTGTGCAATTTACCACCTGCGTGTCAGTTGTATCTTTTATCTCCCCCTGTTTCTTGAGTAATGCACCACATACTCTGGGGAGTATGGATGAATCATGGCTTAGGAGATTTTCCATAGTTGTCTGCTGAATGGTAATTCCATTGTAAATTGAAATGTACGTCTTGGGATGGGTATATATATATTCAGTTCGGAGGAAGGATCATTTGACCTGTAATATTAACTCTGATTTCTCTCCACATATACTGCCAGACCTGCTGAGCTTTTTCAGCAATTTCTGTTGTTATTTCTGATTTATAGTATCCACAGTTCTTACAGTTTTTATATTCAATTCAAATTGTACAACACACTCTGTTGACTGAGGGATAGGTAGTATTGAGGAGGCAGGGAGGCTGCAAAAGGATTTGGACAGATGGAGTACAATGCGGGAAAGTCTGAGGTTATGCACTTTGTTAGGAAGAATAGAGGCACGGTCCATTTTCTAAATGGGGAGAAAATTCAGAAATCTGAAGTACAAAGAGACTTGGGAATTCTAGTCCAAGATTCTCTCAAGGTAAACTTACAGATTGAGTCAGTAGTTAGGAAGGCAAATGCAATGATAGCATTTATTTTGACAGGACTTGAATATCAAAGCAGGGATGTATTTCTGAGGCTCTATAAGGCCACATTTGGAGTATTGTGCACAGTTTTGGGACCCATATCTCAGAAAGGATGTACAGGTCCTGGAGTGTGTTCAGAGAAGGTTCATTAGAATGGTCCCAGGAATGAAAAGCTTAACATTTGAGGAATGTTTGAAGGCTCTGGGTTTATACTTGATGAGTTTAGAAGGATGAGAGGGGTTCTAATTGAAACAGGCAGAATACTGAATGGCCTGGACAGAGTAGATGTTGGGAAGATGCATGGGTTTCCTCCCACAGTGCTGGATTGGCCTTGCTGAATTGTCCACAGTGTCCAGGGATGTGCAAGCTAGGTAGATAAGCAAAAGGAATTGTAGGGTTACAGAATAGGTTTGGGGGGGGGGGGCGGGGGGAGGTGGCGGGGATTCGAGGTGGACTGCTGTTTGGAGGGTTAGTGTCGACTCAGTAAGTCAAATGACCATATCCATAGTGTAAGGATTCCATGATTTCAGTATAATGAATGCTATAGATGGAACCTTTGAGTTATTGTATGCAGTGAGTTTGGCAGTGATTGGTTGAACATTCACTTCCCATCCCTGTCAGTATATACATTTCAGAAGGCAAAATGAAAGGCTATTTGCACTGTGTCAGTATCCAGTTTACATATTGGTTTTGCTGAAATCTGTAGGTATATAATCTGAATGACAGCAAAGGATTTAGTAAATACCATTTTGCCAATACATTCTTTGATGTGCACTATTGGCTGACTTTATATTTTATGATCGGGACATCCTTATCATCTGATCATATATTGTGTCTAGACATTTTATGGATCTTGTCTTGATGTCTTCTTAGTCAATTGGGATTCTGTAATGTCTGGCCTTTAGTTGTAGAATCGCATGATGTCAAATTGTTTGTTTACCCTTTGTTTTCTGCATTGACACTTGCTGTGATAACTCCACAGAGGCTGGTATCCCGTCACCAAAGCCCTTGACAATGACCTAGCTCCCTCAGAGCCAGCTAAAAAGAATGTCTGACACTTCTGGTATTATCTGTCACCCAGGGCTCCCTGATTGGATCAGATTAACAGCCCCAATCAGGGAACTCATATTCTCTGACCTCATTACAATCACCTCATCCCTCCTTCCCAAGTCAAAGGATAAGTTATTTTTCTTATATCTCCTTCAGGGGCCTTTTAACACCAGGTCAGGTACCTTCAACTCTGCCTTGGAAATGGCCAGTGTCTAACGCACAGTAGTTGCCTCTTACACACGGACCGTCTCAGAAGAAATTCATTCTCTTCATGGGCATCGAGGCAGTGACATTGACATTGTCCAATTCAGATTCAAATGTCTATTCGACATTTGAGAGAGAAGGAGAACCCAAGGGTTGTGCCAGCCTTTCTGGCTGTTTTGAGGAACTGGGAACGTTTTAGTCCTGCCCTGTTTGCGAGTTTGCAGCTTTCATATGTTCAACGTGCTTGTTCATAACCATCGCATCAACCCAAACCTCTTACGTCACTGGACCTGATCTCACATCAACAATGGCTCTTACCCACACAGGACTATTTCTGTGGTTCCTACACCAAATATCATCCCCCAAAGTAAACTGTCTCACTCGCCTAGCGGAGTCTTATATCCAGCATTGGTGTTCCTGATGCCATTTCACTGTCCCCCATATCCACTCCACCCTCCTCTCTGACCTATCACCTTCATCCCCACCCCCATTCACCTATTGTACTCTTTGCTACCTTTCCCCACCCTCACCCCCCTCTCATTTATCTCTCCACTCTGCAGGCTCCCTGCCTCTATTTCTGATGAAGGGCTTTTGCCCGAAACGTCGATTTTCCTGCTCCTTGGATGCTGCCTGAACTGCTGTGCTTTTCCAGCACCACTCTAATCTAGGCTATTTCTTTTAGCCTGCCTTCAAAGTTTGGACAGCTCTTTCTGCCCGACCATTTAATGATGAATGGTATTGAGCTGTACTTACATGTTGAATGCCATTCCATTTTAGGAAATACTCAGATTCCTTGCTAGTAAACAATGGCTCATTATCTGTGATCAACACTTCCAGGAGTCTGTGTATTGCAAAAGATGCACATAGTTTTTCTATCATTATTCCCATGTTTGACGAATGAACTCCATGCACTTCCAGTCACTTTGAGTGGCTGTCTACAATGACCAAGAACATTGAGCCCATGAAAGGACCTGCATAATCATGGAGTATTAGAGTCACAGAGATGTACAGCACAGAAACAGACCCTTCAGTCCAACTCATCCATGCCGATCAGATATCCTAAATTAACCGAGTCCCATTTGCCAGCATTTGGCCCATATCCCTCTAAACCCTTCCAATTCATATTCCCTTCCAGATGCCTTTGAAATGCTGCAATTGTACCAGCCTCCACCATTTCCTCTAGCAGTTCATTCCATGCATGAACCACCCACTATGTGAACACGTTGCCCCTTAGATCCCTTAAGAATCTTTCCCCTTTCACTCTAAACCTATGCCCTCTCATTCTGGACTCTTTTTACCTCCTCTAACCCTTGTCAATTTACCAAATCCATGCCCCTCATGATTTTATAAACCTCTATAAGGTCACCCTTCAGCCTCTGATGCTCTAGAAATAATAGCCCCAGCCTATTCAGCTCTCCCTACAGTTCAAATCCTCAAACCCTGGCAACATCCTTGGAAATCTTTTCTGAACCCTTTCAAGTTTCACAACATCCTTCCGATAGGAAAGAGACCAGAATTGCATGCAATATTCCAAAAGTAGCCTAACCAATGTTCTATACAGCCTCAGCATGACCTCCCAACTCCTGTACTCAATACTTGACCAATAAAGGAAAGTATACCAAACACCTTCTTCACTATCCTATCTACTGCGACTCCACTTTCAAGGAGCTTTGAACCTGCACTCCAAGGTCTCTTTGTTCAACAACACTACCCAAGACTTTACCATTAAGTGTATATGTTCTGCCCTGAATTGCCTTTCCAAAATGTAGCACCTCACATTTATCTAAATTAAGCTCCATCTATCACTCCTTGGCCCATTGGTTCATCTGATCAAGATCCCATTGTACTCTGAGGTAATCTTCTTTGCTGTCCACTACACGTCCAATTTTGATGCCTTTTGCAAACCTACTAACCATACCTCCTATGTTTGCATCCATATTATTTATATAAATGACAAAAAGCTGTGGACCCAGCACTAATCCTTATGGTACACCACTGGTCACATGCCTCCAGTCTGAAAAGCAACCCTCCACCACCACCCACTGTCTTCAATCTTCAAGCCAGTTCTGTATCCAAATGGTTAGTTCTTTCTGTATTCCATGAGATCTAATCTTGCTAACCAGTCTCCCATGAAGAACCTTGTCGAATGCCTTATTGACGTGCATTTGGATCACGTCTACCGTTCTTCCCTCAACAATCTTCTTTGTTACTTCTGCAACAAACTCAATCAAGTTAATGAGACATGATTTCCCAAACACAAAGCCATTGTGATTATCTCTAATCGGTCCTTGCCTTTCCAAATACATGTAAATTCTATCCCTCAGGATTCCCTCCAACAATTTGCCCACCACTAATGTCAGCCTCACCGGTCTATAGTTCCCTGGTTTTTCCTTACCACATTTCTTAAACAGTGGCACCACGTTAGCCAACCTCCAGTCTTCTGTCACCTCACCTGTGACTATCGATGGTACAAATATCACAGCAAGGATCCCATGAATCACTTCCCCAGCTTCCCACAGAGTTCTGGGGTACACCTGGTCAGGCTCTGGGGATTTATCCACATTTAAGCATTTTTAGACATCTAGCACCTCTTCTTCTGTAATATGGACATTTTTTCAAGATGTCACCATCTATTTCCATCCATTCTATTTCTTCCATGTCCTCCTCCACAGTAAACACTGATGCAAAGTACTCATTTGGTATATCTCTCCCATCTCTTGTGGCTCCACATATAGTCTGCCTTGCTGATATTTGAGGGGTCCTATTCTCTCCCAGTTACCCTTTTGTCTTTAATGTATTATAAAATCCCTTTGGATTCTCCTTAACCCTATTTGCGAAAGCTATCTCATGTCCCCTTTTTGCCCTCCTGATTTCCCTCTTAAGTATACTCCTACTGCCTTTATACTCTTCTAAGGATTCATTTGATCTCTCCTGTCTATATCTGACATATGCTTCCTTCTTTTACCTGACCAAACCCTCAATTTCTTTAGTCATCCAGCATTTGTTACACCTACCAGCCTTGCCTTTCACCCTAATAGGAATATACTGTCTCTGGACTCTCATTATCTCACTTTTGAAGCTTCCCTATTTTCCAACCGTCTCTTCATCTGTGAACATCCATCCCCCTAAACAACTTTTCAAAGTTCTTGCCCAATACCATCAAAATTGGCCTTCCTCCAATTTAGAAATTGGATCGATCGGATCTATCCTTTTCCATCACTATTTTAAATCTAATAGAATTATGGTCGCTGGCCCCAAAGTGCTCCCCCACTGACATCTCAGTCACCTGCCCTGCTTTATTTCCCAAGAGTAGTCAGGATTTGCACCTTCTCTAGTAGGTACATCCACATACTGCATCAGAAAATTTTCTTATACACATTTAACAAATTCTTCTCCATCTAAGCCCTAACATTATGGCAATCCCAGTCTATGTTTGGAAAGTTAATAACCCCAACCATAACCACCCTATTATTCTTACAGATAACTGAGATCTGCTTACAAAGTTGTTTCTCAATTTCCCACTGACTATTTGGGTGTCTATAATACAATCCCAAGAACATTATCATCCCTTTCTTATTTCTCAGTTTCACTGAAATAACTTGCCTGAGTGTATTCCCAGGAATATCCTCCCTACGTACATCCGTAATGTTATCCCTTATCAATACGCCACTCCCCCCTCCTCTCTTGTTCCTCTTTCTATTCTGGAACATTAAGCTGCCAGTCCTGTCCATCCCTGAGCGATATTTCTGTACTCGCTATGATATCCCTGTCCCATGTTCCTAACTATGCCCTAACAGGTCCTTCCCTGTTATGCCTCTTGCATTGAAATAAATGCAGTTTAATTTATCTTGTTACCTTGTTATCTGCTCTGTTCCTGCCTACCCTAACTGTTTGACTTGATCTTTTTCCCAACTGTACCAGTCTCAGACTGATCACTTTTCTCACAATCTCCTTGTGTCCCACCCCTCTCCCCGACCTTACTAGTTTAAATACTCCTGAGCAGCTCTATCCCTGCAGTATATTAGTCCCCTTCTAATTCAGGTGTAATCCGTCCTTTTTGTACAGGTCACTTCTACCTCAGAAGAGATTCCAAAGATCCAAAAATGTGAATCTTCCTCCTCTGCACCTGCTCCTCAGCCGCACATTCATCTGCTTTCTCCTTCTATTCGTACCATCACTTATTTGTAACATTGGGAGTAATACAGACATTACTACCCTCAAGGACCTCTTTTTTAAAATTCCTGTCTAACTTCCCATACTCTCCCTTCAGAATCTCATCCTTTTCCCTTCCTATATTGTTAGTTCCAATGTGTACGATGACTTCCTGCTGGTTCCTCTTCCCTTTGAGAATATTCTGCACTATCTCTGAGATATCCTTGACCCTGGCACCAGGGAGGCAACATAACATTCTGATTTCTCACTGCAAGCTGCATAAATATTTGTCTCGAGCTTTGAGTAGAGTGTCCCCTATCACAATCGATCATTTGGAAGCTGACATACCCCACGTTACATTGGAGCCAGTCTTGATACCAGAAACTTGGCTATTTGTGCTACATTCCCCTGAGAGTGCATCACTCCCCCACATTTTCAAAAAAAAACATACTTGTTTGAGAGGGGGATAGTCACAGGAGACTTCTACACATACCTGCCTCACCCTCCTATTTTTCCAAGAAGTCTCCCTTCCTTTAACTGCCATCGATCACACCTCCTAGCTCCTGTAAATTCCTCATTGCCTCTAACTGCGACTCCAACCGATCCATGCGATCTGATACGATTTAAATTAAATACACTTACTGCACACATAATCATCAGTAACATGGAAACTTTCACTGATCTCCCACATCTGACAATAAGAGAAAATCATTCTACTAACACCCATCTCTGCACCTTAACAATCTACAGACCCAGAAAATAGCACAGTCTTACTGCTCTAAAAACACTGCTCCAGGCTAAATTAGTACCTGTGTTTTATAATTTTAAAATTTATTCAGGAGACAGATCTCAATAAAATATATATTTTTTTAAAAAAAGCACTGTACTCACTTTTGTAGATTTAGGAAAAACAGCAAGGTTACACTTAAAAACCATCCACTTACTGTTCCTGTGCTGTGAGCTTTCCCACACCTTCGTTCCTCCAAGGTCAGTTGTGAATTTCACTGCTGCTCAATTTTTCTTAGATGCACTCCAATGTCCAGAGATACTTGAACTCAAACAGCAAAGGCAGCAGTTGTGCAGACTCACTGCTGTGTCAGACAGCAGTGTAAGTTTCTTTCTCATTTGATGCACTGACCATGTGGTCACTGCCTTTGTCTTTCTTCCTCCTTTCTAAAGTACTGTTTTGATCTATTTTTTCCCCGAAGTTCCAAAACAATACAGCAGCTTATAAAACAGTAATTACTGCTCCTGGAATTCAAGGAAATCAGTTCCAACACCATAAATAACCAAGTCCGGGGTTTACTTGGCCATTCCCACAAATGTGGGGGAGCTGCGAGCAGTAATGTTTTTCTCCTTTAAGTAGACCTAACCAAGTTTTGTGGTCCATCATTATTACAAATTTATGTCTGTCAAGGTACTGGTGGAACTTCTTGACTCCAAATATGACTACCAAACCTTCCTTCACTGCCTCGATATATTTGTGCTCTGCATTAGCTAAAGTCCTTGATGCATAAGCTATTTGGTGTTACTTTCCATTGTGCCACTAATGAGCTAATACAACACCAATGCTGTACGGGGAGGACTTACATGTCAATACCAGATCTCACTGGATCCTAGTGTGCCAACATGTTTGAAGATGAAAGCTGTTTCTTCACTTCCCTGAAAGCTATGTCTTAGCTACGCTACCATTTCTTAGGCTGGCCTGTTTTTAAGTGATGCAAAGATGCCAGGATAGTGGCCACGTTATGTATGAACTTTCCATAATCTTTCACCAGTCCAAGAAAAGACCTAATTTACAGTATAGATGGGAACCAGGGAACCTTTGATCAATCTTACTTTACCTTCCAATACATGTAACCCAGTCTTGTTGTCTCTGTAGTTGAAACTTTATTGCTGGAACAGCACAGCAGGTTAGGCAGCATCCAGGGAACAGGAGATTCGATGTTTCGGGCACAGGCCCTTCTTCAGGAATGAGCAGAGAGTGTTCAGCAGGAGAAGATAAAAGGTAGGGAGGAGGGACTTGGAGGAGGGGCGTTGGAAATATCACCTATCACATTTCCAACGCCCCTCCTCCAAGTCCCTCCTCCCTACCTTTTATCTTCTCCTGCTGAACACTCTCTGCTCATTCCTGAAGAAGGGCCTGTGCCCGAAACGTCGAATCTCCTGTTCCCTGGATGCTGCCTAACCTGCTGTGCTGTTCCAGCAATAAAGTTTCAACTTGGATCTCCAGCATCTGCAGACCTCACTTTCTCCTTGTTGTCTCTGTAGCCCAACTCGGTCACTTGGGCTGCCTGGAACACACATTCTTCTCTTTTACAGCAGAAATGTCTAAGCCTTAGTTGTCTAAGTGCTCCTTATTGATCTTTCTTACTATTAGCACATCATCTAAAAAAATGGTCACCTGGGGTAGACCTTCTAAAATGTTCTGCATCTTCTGCTGAAACATTGCACAGGCTAATGTTGGCAGTTTTGTATATTGGTACATCTTTATGGATATTAATTGTTGCATACTTCTGGGAATCCTCAACTAACTGCAACTGCAAGTACACATGGCTCATGTCCAGCTTTGTGAAGGACAGACCCCACGCCAGAGATACTATAAATCCTTTATGTGAGTGATTGGGTATTTATCCAGCTATGAAAAGTGGTTTATCATTTGTTTAAAATCCCCACAAAGGGCAAAGTGACCCATTGGTCTTCACAATCGGTATGACTGTTGCTGCCCATTCCACAAACTGGACTGGTTTAATGATTCCTTTGCTTTCAAACCTCCAGATTTCCGTAAGCCAAATGAGACAGGCCTTTCAGAATTACTTCCTGGTCAACATGCAGGATGACCTTGGCCGCTCTGATAGTCCCCGGACCTTCCTGAAAATGTCCAGGTATTTAATTAGACCTTCATTCAGGCAGCCATTTTCTAATTAAAAAAAATTGAACCAATCGAGGTGAATCTTTCTCAACCAATTTCACACTATCAGGCTAGCAAGCCTTTTCCTACAATCAATGGTAACTGAACTCGTTGCTTCTCATCAGAGACCAGATGGCAAAGTTGTACCTTAATCTGAAAAGGTTCCCCAGTATAGGTTTTCAGTTTAGCCAAGGTCTTGCATAAACTTAATGGTTCGAGTGCAGAGCAAATTTTGTTAAAGATTGGTTCTGTGATCACTGATACTACTATGCTGATATCGAAGTGGGTGACCGTTTAACAGGTGTTTATCTGTTTGGTTCTAATTTGGATGTTGCTAAGCAATTTAACTATTCCAAACCAGATGTAGGTGGACTCTCCTGGATATTGGCTGGTAAGTTATTTTACCCAAGTTAGGTCTAGTAGGACTCTTTTGCTGTCTCAAATCCGCACACCAGCAGCAATCGCACTGACTTGCTGACGTGGATCCTAAAGGAAATTTTAACTGTTTGGATGAGGCTTCACTTTGTTTTGGGGTTTTGCAGTGTGCTGACCCAGAAACTCTCTTTTCAAGATATGTCCTGTGTTAGGCTTTGCAATTGCTTTCACTCAAGTGATGTTCCCCAAACTCAGTCAGACTGGTGAGGCTGTCCACTTTAATCAGAATACCCTGTAAGTCATATGCTCCACTTGCCTCATTTTCCAATGATAAAGCCAGTTGTAGTGCCTGTTTGAAGTCCAGCTGGACTTCAGCTAGTAGGCACTTTTGCCTGGTTACATCATTAATCTTGTCATTTACATAAATGATTTGAATGCGAGTATAAGAGGTACAGTTAGTAAGTTTGCCGATGACACCAAAATTGGAGGTGTAGTGGACAGCGAAGAGGGTTACCTCAGATTACAACAGGATCTGGACCAGATGGGCCAATGGGCAGAGAAATGGCAGATGGAGTTTAATTCAGATAAATGCAATGTACTGCATTTTGGGAAAGCAAATCTTAGCAGGACTTATACACTTAATGGTAAGGTCCTAGGGACTGTTGCTGAACAAAGAGACCTTGGAGTGCAAGTTCATAGATCCTTGAAAGTGGAGTCGCAGGTAAATAGGATAGTGAAGAAGGCGTTTGATAGAACATAGAACATAGAACATAGAACAATACAGCGCAGTACAGGCCCTTTGGCCCTCGATGTTGCGCCGATCCAAGCCCACCTAACCTATACTAACCCACTATCCTCCATATACCTATCCAATGCCCGATTAAATGCCCATAAAGAGGGAGAGTACACCACTGCTACTGGCAGGGCATTCCATGAACTTACGACACGCTGAGTGAAGAACCTACCCCTAACTTCAGTCCTATATCAACCCCTCCTTAATTTAAAGCTATGCCCCCTTGTAATACCCGACTCCATACGCGGGAAAAGGTTCACACTGTCAACCCTATCTAACCCCCTAATCATCTTGTACACCTCAATCAAGTCACCCCTAAACCTTCTTTTCTCTAATGAAAACAGCCCCAAGTGTCTCAGTCTTTCCTCATACGATCTTCCTTCCATACCAGGCAACATCCTGGTAAACCTCCTCTGCACCCGTTCCAGTGCCTCCACATCCTTCCTATAGTATGGCAACCAAAACTGCACACAATATTCCAGATGCGGCCGCACCAGAGTCTTATACAACTGCAACATGACCCCAGGACTCCGGAACTCAATCCCTCTACCAATAAAAGCCAGTACGCCATATGCCTTCCTCACCGCACTATTTACCTGGGTGGCAAATTTCAGAGATCTGTGTACATGGACACCAAGATCCCTCTGCTCATCCACACTACCAAGTATCCGACCATTAGCCCAGTACCCCATCTTTTTGTTATTCTTCCCAAAGTGAATCACCTCGCACTTAGCTACATTGTATTCCATCTGCCACCTTTCTGCCCAGCTCTGCAGCTTCTCTATATCCTGCTGTAACCTGCCACATCCTTCCTCACTGTCAGCAACTCCTCCGACTTTCGTATCATCTGCAAACTTGCTCACCCAACCTTCTAACCCCTCTTCCATGTCATTTATAAAAATGACAAACAGCAATGGTCCCAAAACAGATCCTTGCGGAACACCGCTAGTGACGGCACTCCATGAAGAAACTTTGCCATCAACTACTACCCTCTGTCTTCTTCCATCCAGCCAATTCCTAATCCAAACCTCCAACTCACGCTCAATGCCATATCTCCGTATTTTCTGCCGTAGCCTACCATGGGGAACCTTATCAAACGCCTTACTAAAATCCATATATCCCACATCTACCGCTTTCCCCTCATCAACCTCCTTCGTCACCTTTTCAAAGAATTCAATAAGGTTTGTGATGCACGACTTGCCCTTCACAAAACCATGCTGACTATCCTTGATCACATTATTCCTATCTAGATGTGCATAAATCCTATCCCTTACAATTCTCTCTAAGACTTTGCCGACAACAGAAGTGAGGCTCACCGGCCTATAGTTACTAGGGTTATCCCTACTCCCCTTTTTGAACAAGGGAACCACATTTGCTATCCTCCAGTCTTCTGGGACTACTCCTGTAGACAAAGAGGACATAAAAATCAAGGCCAATGGCTCTGCAATCTCCTCCCTTGCTTCCCAGAGAATCCTAGGATAAATGCCATCAGGCCCAGGGGACTTATCTATTTTCACCTTTTCCAGGATTTCCAACACCTCTTCTCTACATACCTCAAAGCCATCCATTCTACTTATTTGTGACTCAGTATTCACATCGACGACAATGCCCTGTTCCTGAGTAAATACTGAAGAAAAGTATTCATTCAGTGTCTCCCCAATCTCTTCCGCCTCCACACGCAACTTCCCACTACTATCCTTGACTGGACCTATTCCTACCCTAGTCATTCTTTTATTCCTAACATACCTATAGAAAGCCTTAGGGTTTTCCCTAATCCTACCGACTAAGGACCTTTATTGGTCAGAGTGTTGAGTACAGGAGTTGGGATGTCGTGTTGCGGCTGTACAGGACATTGGTTAAGCCACTGTTGGAATATTGTGTGCAATTCTGGTCTCCTTCCTACCGGAAAGATGTTGTGAAACTTGAAAGGGTTCAGAAAAGATTTACAAGGATGTTGCCAGGGTTGGAGGATTTGAGGGATATAGGGAGATGCTGAACAGGCTGAGGCTGTTTTCCCTGTAGTGTTGGAGACTGAGGGGTGACCTTATAGAAGTTTACAAAATTATGAGGGGCATGGATAGGGTAAAAAGGCAAAGTCTTTTCCTTAGGGTCGGGGAGTCCAGAACTAGAGGGCATAGGTTTAGGGGAAAGGTATAAAAGAGACCTAAGGGGCAACGTTTTCACATAGAGGGTGGTACTGTATGGAATGAACTGCCAGAGGATGTGGTAGAGGCTGGTACAATTGCAACATTTAAGAGGCATTTGGATGGGTATATGAATAGAAAGGGTTTGGAGGGATATGGGCCGTGTGCTGGCAGATGGGACTAGATTGGATTGGGATATCTAGTCGGCACGGACCAAAGGACCTGTTTCCATGCTGTACATCTCTATGAGTCTATCTATGACTCTAATCCCAAAGACCAACTACTCTCTCAGCATCTCATTAAGGGGTAAACCAAAGTGACATGCCTCTGCCAGTCATCAATTCCTTGTCAAAAATCCCAATGCTGATTACCCTGGTTCCCAAATTGTCGAGAAAAAAATGATAGCATCTCAGAATTAGAGGAGGCTTGGGTCATAATAATCCTTCACTACATCCATCAACGTTTACAAGATTTTAATATCTGGCACGTCAAGAAAGTCAGGCTCCTAATAACTGAAAAAGCTGTGGATCCACAAGCTATCACAAGAATTATTTGATGTTTTTTATTTGCCCCAATATCATTTGCCCTGAAAATATAATACATTCTTTTCACCTGCTGGACCCAGTCTTTGATGGCAAGATCGAGCAAGTCAAGCTTCCCAAATGACAGCATGATGCCAGAAATGTTTGACCCAAGTCAAAGATAACTTGTGCAAGAAAGTCTCCAAGAGCATGATCCAGTCTTATCACCACCGAAGCAATTCCACTGAGGGTGTATTCCATCACCAAGTCACTCTTTATTTACACATGGAGAGTTCTCGACACTGATCCAGCTCCCTCATAGCCAGCTCTCAGAGTGGGCAGAACCCACTCACTCTGAGAACCCTCTCAGAATAGGCAACACTCCTGTTGATACCTGTCAGCTACAACTCCCTAGTTGGACTAGATTAACAGTCCCAATCAGGAACTTGTATTCTATGAGGTCTACCAGGCTGACCTCATTACACTTACGATAATTCCAATCTTCCACATTCTGGGTGTATTTATGACCCTCCATTGTCTATTTTTATTGTATTATTATTGTTGTTGTTGTTATTATTGTTATTATTGGCTTGGGAGTATTATCTATTGAGCCAATGGTGGACAAATTATTCATAGCCTGAAGAGTTTATCTTTCTAGTAGCATATGGCTTTGTACTTGCAGCCACTTTCTTGTAGTACATTCACGGTGTCACTTTGAGATTGATCTATCAGGTTGTTTTAGAACACCTTAATAAGGGTGGATGCTGTCACAACCTTTCACATTTTATCAGTTAGCTCTGACAACATTAAGTTTCAGTGATGACCCTGTTCTGCATCATGTTTCTAATCTCTATCGGTTGTTACCTACAAGATATTTAGGTATATTCAGAAATTGAGTTCAAATGTTGACCATAATTGTTAGACATCCCTGTAATGCACAGTCTGAGAGGACCATCATCACCTACAGCCATTTTAATTTTTATGGCTCATTTATCTTTTCAGAAATATTGAGTTCCAACTCAATGCATTGTCAGAACAAAATAAATTCAGACAAGTGATAGTTGTATAATGTATGCTTCCTTAAAGGTGCACATCCATCATTCCCAGCAAAAGTAACCATGACGATGATTAGGTACTTGAAAATGAGTTATGTATCTAAATGCTGTGTCAGTCAATATGAAATTAAATGTTTGTACTTAATAAAGGATAAAATTGTGGTTGTTTAACAGATTTTGGTTCTAAAACTTGCAATGAAGATAGTTAGTTTGTATTTTTTTCACTGAACTTTGTTATTTTTAGCTTTGTTTTTGAACCGTGAAAAAAAAACTGCGGGAAAGAGTTCAGTACTCAACAAATTTTACCTGAGCTAACTCTAATGAGTAAGGTTAATACATGCTTATGTAAACAGGTTGAGAGCAGAATCAGCTTTCCTGAGACAGATAGAGAAACTATAAACTGCTGGGAATCAGAAATGAGAGGAGGGAGAAAGCTTTTTGAATGAGCAATGCTTTGACACCAAGAAAATGCAAAGAAAAATTACAAAACATCTCAAGAGGAGAGAAGAGTGAGAAACGGTAGGAAAGAAGACAGATGTTTAATGGAAAGTAATCCAGGAGTTTAACATTAAAAGGAAATGGAAGAACTAGGAAAAATAATCAGATAGAAAACAAAATGACAAAGCAGAATGGATAGGCTAATATTATTGGCTTGCTTAATAAAACTACATAATCAGATACATAACAAGAAGAGATATAAAACTTTCACAAAAGGGACAGTTGATGAACTTAAAACAAAATACTGCAAGTGCTGCAGTGTCCAAATCTGAAGTATTCACCTTTCTGTTCTCTCCACAGATGCTGTCTAATCTGCTGCCCGTTTCTGACATGCTTTGCTCCTGTTCTGAAAAGTGAAAAGCTGGATTACCCAGTCTTGAGCATCATTCCTAGTGTCAGTCGGATTATTGTGATTAAAATGTGAGCAGGAAGGCACTTCATTGGAAAATTTCCCATTCTGTGCAGGGGTCCTAGTTCAGATGACAGGGACTTGTGAATTTGAGTGCTACATTTCATATTAATTTGGCAGGGGCGCTATTGTGTATGGCATTTCCATCACTTTAACTGTGTAAAATTTCAGATGTAAATCACATCTATGTGAAACAGGTGCTTGAGGAATTCTAGGAGATGATAAACATGTAGAGTATTATAAAAAGTAACAGTAATTTTAGATATATATTAGTTTAGTATTATTAGTTTAGCATTATCTCAATAATACTATTAGATAAATAGCATTTCAGTCAAAATTTCCTTTTCCTTCTGTTGGCAGTAAGGTCGCAATTTTGAGCTTTGTAATACCTTTGGGAAAGAAGCTTCAAAAGCATAGCGTGCAATTTGCTGTGCTCCTGGCCATTTCTGGCACATCCAACACAACCCCATGCTGGACAGAGTACTAGTTCAGGCTCAATTGTGGACCAATAGCCCAAGGAGTGGACAGGTAGTGACATCAATTAACCCCTCTGATTATTTGATATACGATTTTCAACTTTGATCTGCACATGTCTGTAGAATGCTTGTTACAATGCCTGTTTCGGGAACCTTTCCCAAACTTAAAGCCATTGAAGAAAACAGACATCCAACTTGCAAGTGAGGTCCTTTCAACTTACTTCTGCGATAGAGAGATTTTTGGAAGTACTGTAGTGTGGCTTGTTTTTGGAGGTCTACTGGGGATCCATTCAAGGAGGGAGGAGGAGTTTGTCTCCTGTAGTCTACTGGAGATGATATTATAGTGTCTCTCAGTTTACAACATGACTTGAGGAATAAGATGAGTCACTGGCTAATCTGGATCAAAACTTGAATTTAAAATAGGTAAATTCTGGAACAACAATTGCAGTTACTTGAAGTAAACTCTTGCCTGTGCAAACAGGAATGACAGACAATATAATTAATGACTGTGGGAATTAATAAGTCCTCCAGACAAAATCAGCATCATGAGATCTGGCTGCACCAGCAAGTTACCAATACAGTATAAACTTACATGGGTCCCAGTTATGCCTGCCTCTTCATGGGGCATGTGAAACAATCCTTGTTCCAATCTTGCACTGGCCCACTCCCACAACTGCCTTCGGTGCCTCTACATGCTCCCGCCATAACCTTGAAACATTTGTTCACAAATATGTAAGTTAGTTCACTGAGCTTAAAGGTTTGTATTCAGATGTTTTGTTACCATACTTGGTAACATCATCAGTGAGAGCCTCTGTTGAAGCACTGGTGGTATATCCCAATAAATGGGTACCCAATAAACACAATCTGCTAATTCCTCAGAAACAAACCCAAACCAGCAGACACAACACAACCAAAACCTATAGCCACATTGCCTTATATCAAATACATATCAGAAATTACTTCCAGACTACTCAGACCCCTTGGCATCATGGTAGCCCACAAACCTACCAACACACTTAAACAGTGACTAATGAACCTTAAGGATCCATTAGATACCACCAACAAAACTAACGTCATTTACAAGATACCATGCAAGAACTGTAAAAACATTACATCGGTCAAACTAGCAGGAAACTTGCCACCAGGATACATGAACACCAACTGGCCACCCGAAGACATGACTCACTATCACTAGTTTCCATACATACAGGACACCACTTTGAATGGGACAATACACACTTCCGAGGACAGGCGAAACATTCTAACCAGAACTCCATCAACAGACACATCGATTTAGATCCCATCTACCTTCCCTTCGAAAAAAAAGAATTGGAAATGACATCACTGACCTTAAAAAACCAAGACCTGTAAATAGAAAGACAGGACATACTATCAGCATTTCACCAGACACTCTCACTGATGATGTTACCTAGTGTGGTGAAGTGCTGGTGGTGTGTCCCAATAAACATCTAAAAACAAACCTTCAAGCTCAGTGAGCTAACTTACATACTTATCTTCAACCCGAGCTACAATTCTTCTCAAAAATTGCTAAATTTGTTTATTTTGCCTCCAATTTCTATCCCTCTATAACATTCACATCATCCATTTCCAAAACTTCCCTTCCTTTCCTTGACCTCTCTGACTCCATTTCAGGGAATAAACTGTCCACTGCCATCCCAATACAAAGCCACTGAAACTCACAGTTACCTTCACTACAGCTCATCACACCTTGCAAGGACTCCATTCCATTCTCCCAGTTCCTATGCCTATGTCGTATCTGTTTGAATGATGCTACCTTCCAAAACAGTGCAGCTGCCATGGCTTGCTTCTTCCATGACCGTGGTTTCCCACCCACTGTAGTTGACAGAATCGTCAACCACATCTGACCTATCACCTGTACTTCCATCCTTGCTCCTTCCGATTGCTCGCAACAGTACGATCAGGTTCCCCTTGTCCTCATTTTTCATTCCACCAGTCTATGCATTCAAAGGAACATTCTTCCCCATTTCAGACAACTCCAGCAGAACACCACTATCAAACATATCATCCCCTCACTCCCCTGACTGCATTTCACAGCGATTGTTCCCTCTTGAACACCCTAGCCCATTCCATGCCACCAGCACCACCCCCCCACCCCTTCCCACAGCACCTTCCCATGTAACTGCAGAAGGTGTAATACCTTCCTCTTCACCTCATCCCTGCTCATCATTCAAGGGCCCAGACAGTCTTTAAAGGTGAAGCAACATTTCACCTGTACCTCCTCCAATCTTGTGTGTTATATTTGTTGCACCCAATGTGATCTACTCTGTATTGGAGAATCCAAACCCAGATGGGGTGACTGCTTTGCAGAACACCTCCAGTCTGTGCGCAAGCATGACCCTGACTTTCCCAGAGCTGCTCTTTTAACCCAGCGCCCTTCTCGCATGCCCACCTGTCTGTACTCAGCATGTTGCAGTGTTCTAGTGAATCACAGTACAAACTGTAGGAACAACATCTCACCTTCAGACCAGGCATTTTATAGCCTTCTGGACTTGGTGTTGCATTTAACACCTTCAAATTGTGAGCCAAGTCCCATTTCTTCCCTTTCTTTTAGCTTTATTCGTTGTATTCTCTGTCACCATGTCCTCTCTCCCCTTCTCCCATCCTGTGGGACGGTCTGCTCCTTCAAGTCTGGCAGTTAGACACACCATTGTTTTGCCATTCTCATATTTCAATCACTTAATATAAACCATTAACATCTTTTCTCGACCAGCACCCACCACCTCCCCACCCCCACCCACAACTATAGCATTAATGCTGCCCCCTCCACACTTTACTTCAGCTCTGATGAAGAGTCATCTAGCTTACTCTCTTTCTCTCTCTCTCTCTTTCTCTCTCTCTCTCTCTCACTCCATGGTTGCTGTCTGGCCCACTGTGATCTCCAGCATTTGTTGTACTCAGTACAGATTCCAGCATCTGCAGTAACTTGCTCCTACAGTATAGGCTCACATGCTTTCCTGAATAATTTAACTTCATTTTGGAAAGAAGGGTGATGTTGTATGTGTACCTTCCCTTTCAGAGAGCTTACCTTTCAGGATTTGATGTACTCTGTATACAATGGGGTGACTTTGTCTTACTTTTAATTTGCTTTGGATTTATACATGCCGAGATCAGAACTCCCATCCTAACAGCACTATGGATGTAACTACGTAACATAAAATGTAGGGATTCATAAAGTCAGCTCTTCATCATGTTCTCAAATGCAATGACAAAGGAGGAGCAAATGTTGGTCCTGTCAAAAATTCCCATATCCCATGATCAAATAATAAAAAAAAGCCCTAGACTTTCTTCTGTTTCCATTAAATTCATGCAGAAGAAATCTATTCCAAAAGCTCAGAGGAAAAAAACATCTCTCAGATAGAAATGCTTTCTGGACAAAACTATGTCAAACTAATGAGTGCAAAGATGAGCTTTGAGAAATGAACAGAGAAAGAAGCAAATGTTGAAAAAGGACAAGATAGTAAAGAATGGCATTCTTAGGGATTCTCCTCATTGCCAACTAAATTTTAATGGAAATTAATACTTCTTCCAGGGTTTTCTCTGATCTGTAGAAGTTACATTGAGAAATCAAGAAAATCCTCAGAAATTTTATTCCAAATAAGGTAGGATAGGTCGCCCCTAAATAGCATGTACTTCTTTCAGAATAAAGCAAAGAAGTATAGAAAAGGTGAAGGATTATGGACATATTGCAATAAAGTGGATTAGATTTTGCAGTCAGTTGCAAACCAACAGTTTCCTCCACTAATTTCAAAGAAAATAGCTTACAAAAATCGAGAAATGCCAAGGGCACAAACATCCTCTTCCCAATTTTAATTTGTTTTTCTTACCAGGTACAAGAGTTCCCAGGTTTTGTGCAACAGAGATGTTATGAGCAGAAGAATCAGGAATTTATATTAAAGTATTCTCACAGACAGCAAACCAGGAAGTAAAAACCACTGAATCCTGTTATTATCAAGCAAACATTTGTTCTAATTTGGATGTTGCTAAGCAATTTAACTGTTCCAAATCAGATATAGGTGGACTGCTGTGAGCCGACCTAGAGTTCATCTGTTCAGGATATGTCCTCAGTGAGACTATGCAATACCTTTATTCAAGTGGTGGTCTCCAAGGTCAGTTGGACTGACGAGGGTGTCCACTTCCATCGGAATACCCTGCAAACTCATATGCTCCACTTGCTGTATTTTCCAATGGTAAAAGCCAGTTGTAGTGCCTGTCTGAAGTTCAGTAGGCTTCAGCTAGTAGGTGCTTTTGTGAGCTTACATCATTAATCTCATATGCCGGTGGCATGGTGGCTCAGTGATTAGACCTGGGTTCGATTCCAACCTCAGGCGACTGTCATTGTGGAGTTTGGACATTCTCCCATACCTGCGTGGGTTTCCATCGGGTACTCCGGTTTCATTTTACAGTCCAAGATGAGCAAGTTAGGTAGCTTGTCCATGCTTAAATTACTCATAGTGTTCAGGGATGTGTAGGTTAGGTGCTTTAGCCATAGGAAATGCAGGGTTACGGGGATGGCATGGGTCTGGGTGGGATGCTGTTTGTAGTGTTGGTGTGGACTTGTTAGGCCGAATGGCCTGTTTCCACGCTGAAGGGATTCTATGAAAAAAAAATCGAATGGTCTCTCAGCATCTCATTAAATGTTAAACCAGAGTCAAATGCCTCTGCCAATCATCTTAGCCTAGTCAATAATCCTAATATGGATTCTCCTGGTTCGCAAATTGCAGAATAATACATGATAGCATCTCAGAATTAGAGGAGGTTTGGGGTCATAATATTCCTTAACTAACTCCATCAACTCTTGACAGATTTTAGTCGCTGGTGCTTCAGGGAGTGTAAGGCTCCTAATAACCGATAAAGCTGCAGGAACACAAGCTATAGGGTGAATTAGTTGCCGTTTTTCATCTGCCCCAACATAGAGTCACAGCCCAAAGATGTGCAGGTTATGTGGATTAGCCATGCTAACCTGCTCATAGTTGTAGGGTAGGTGGATTCAACATGGGAAATAGAGGGTGCGTCTATGTGGCAAGCTCTTCAGAGGGTCAGTGTGGACCTGATGGGCTGAATGGCCTGTGTTCAAGTTGTAGGTATTCTATGATCTGCTGATTAGATGCAGATTTACTATTTGGGAATGCTGTCAGCTATCAACTTCTTTATAAAGCAAGTTGTTTTGATTTTTGATATATTACAGCTTCCAAAATGTAATTCAATTAACAGATAACAAGTCTACTGATGAATGCACCAAAACAAACCTGCCTGCCTTATTTTTATTGACTCTTGTAATGATCAGAAGGGAACATACCTGCAATGACAATATTTTGACATGAGTAATTTATCATTTTAAGTTTGCAGTAATAGGAAACACACCAGGAAGGACAGTTGCACAACAGGATGTAGGATCCCTTTTCTGACACTCATAGAATCCTGATAGTACAGAAAGGGGCCATTCAGCCCATTAGGTCTGCACCAATCCTTCAAAGAGCATCCCATCCAGACCTACCCCCGACCCTATCCCCTTAACCCCACATTTACTAATTCACCTAGCCGACGCATCACTGGACACTATCAACAATGTACCACAACCTATCCACCTAACCTGCACATCTTTGGACTGTGAGAGGAAACCATAGCACCTGGGGAAAATGCACGCAGACACAGGGAGAATGTGCAAACAGTCTTCCGAGGCTGGAATCAAACCTGGGCCCCTGGCGCTGTAAGGCACAAAGCTAACCATTGAGACAGCATGCTGAGCTTTAAGTATTTTTAGATTTCAATGAGATCACCTCTAATTCTTCAAAACACAAGAGAATATAGCCATAGTATATCTGATCTCTCTTCATGGAACAATCCCCATCAGAGAAACAAGTCTGGGTTAACTTGTGTTGCAGTCCCTCTATGGTAATAACATTCTTCCTGAGGTAAGGAGATCAAAACTGCAGAAAGTACTCCACTGTGACTTAATCAAGCTTAGTGAGTTTTGAGAAATATGTGAAATATACCTTTCACATTCCTAATGCAGGGCTTATGCCCGAATCGTTAATTATCCTGCTCCTCGGATGCTGCCGACCTGTGTTGCATTTCCAGCACTATACTTTTTGACTCTGATCTCCAGCACCTGCAGTCCTCGCTTTCTCCGTATTGTTAAGGACACTTAGTCTCTTTGTACATCTACATTTTACAATTTCATTCTTAATTTTTTAAAAGATTTAACCTATTTTTCTAATCAACCTGTTCCGCGATGTTATTACACACCTCTGGAGCAGACGGTACTTGAACCCAGTCCTCCTGGTCCTAACCAAGTTATAAAAATTGCTCTTGAAATAGTGAACTTAGAATCTATACAGTCAATTTCAGAGAGTCAGTCAAGGGTATAACGTGAACTTAAGCCGATCTTTATCCCTGTAAACCTTTATGAAGTACTCAAACATTCACAGTGTGTCATGCATTGGCAAACCAACACTGTTATGAAGGGTGTTTTGCTGTTTTACTGAAATAATAGCTTATCTTCATATGTGTTTCAGTTGAGATCTTGGCACTTGGAAATCAATCTATAACAAAACCTTCTTAACTATTAAAATAAGTCCCAATGCAGAAAATCTACAACTTCATTGGCTGAAGTACTAAATTTCTGGAAGATAACCTGAGGTGTCAGAGAGATAGTGGGATGTGTGAGGAGTCAGCGCAAAGCAAGAGGATATAAATTAGAGCCAAGGCTGGAGGCCTACACCAACTACCTTGTGAGTTGGACAGGCAGCATCCAAGGAGCAGGAAAATCGATGTTTCATGCCGGAGCTCTTCATCAGGAATGGCTCCTGTTAGAATGTTACATGTTTCAATCAGGTCCTCTCTCATCATTTTAAACCCTAATGATTACAGGTGTATTTAAACCAATCCCACCTCATATAACAGTCTTGCTGACCTGGATGTAGAGCCTCCATTGTATTCCCTCTATGGGTGAATACCTGTGAGGGTGTGAGGGTAAAGATGGTGCTGAATGGGCAACAGAGTGCAAAATCCAAAGAGTGCCATCACAAGAAAATCGTAAGTTCACTATTTTTGCTGGAATTTCTACAAATTGCTGTGAATTAGAAAAGCATTTTTTTTTAAAAAAGCATTCTGGTAGACTCACCAACTTTAAACGAATTTAATTGGTCATTGGATAAACATACAGATGATAATGGAATAATATAGGTTAGATGGGCTTTAGATTGGTTTCACTGGTCGGTGCAACATCGAGGGCCAAAGGACCTGTACTGCGCTGTAATGTTCTAAGATCTATATTCTATCTGTAGTTGGATTTAACTTAGATAGGGTCAAATAAGAAGTCAATGAATTGCAATTATTGCAAGACGATTTGAGTTCAGACATAAGGACATCTTGTTGCAGTTATACAGGGCCTTGGTGAGATGATAACTGGAATACTGCCAACAATTTGGTCTCCCTAACTTAGAAAGGATACACTTACCATAGAGGGAATACAATGGAGGCTCTACATCCAGGTCAGCAAGACTGTTATATGAGGTGGGATTGGTTTAAATACACCTGTAATCATTAGGGTTTAAAATGATGAAAGAGGACCTGATTGAAACATGTAACATTCTAACAGGAGCCATTCCTGATGAAGAGCTCCGGCATGAAACATCGATTTTCCTGCTCCTTGGATGCTGCCTGATCTGCTGTGCTTTTCCAGCAACACACTCTCAACTCTGATCTCCAGAATCTGCAGACCTCACTGTCTCCGAACATTCTAACAGGTCTGGGCAGATTAGATTCAGGAAGGATGTTTATCCTTGTGGAGGGGTCTAGAACCAGAGAACATAGTCTCAGGATGCAAGGCAGGCCATTCAGAACTGAGATAATGGAATATTTCTTCATTCAAAGGGTAGTGAGCCTGTGGATTCTCTACACAGAAGATAGGGGAGGCCCAGTCACTGATCGTATTCAAGAAAGAGAGAGATAAGTTTTAGATTTTAAGGGCACTAAGGGGTATAGGAACAAAAATGGGATGATGACATGAATGGGATGAGAGAGAGGATCAGCCATGATCATATTGATTGATGGGGCAGGCTCAAAGGGCTGAATGGCCTACTCCTGCTCCGAGTATTTATGATTCAATGTGCAAATAAGCACTTTTTTGTTTAAACTATCTTTGATGTTATAGAATTGTTGTGTGGCGATGTCTGGAGTCTCCCAATCTCGATTTGAGCAAGTAGCTGAATAATAGCTGGCAGTGGGCTTTTGAGACCTCACATCAGCCCCACAGTCTAAGGATCTAGCTCACAGTATGAGCACAGCAAGTCTAGGAACAGATGGAATAGCTATTTCCCCAGGCAATGTAACCTTCGAAATAAGAGGAATTCTCATAAAAATGCAAATCACTCCAATTCAGATTGTTGAAATTCATATTTCCTTCAACGCTAGAAGGGAGAAGAGTCAAGAAAATAAAAGTCATTTTACAAATGATGTTAGAAACAAAAATACAGGTGCACCATTTGCAGGGGACCAAATAACGTGAGAGATAAGCATAGGAAAGGAATTGTAGAAAGAATAGCAGCAATCAAAGTGCAATGCTGAAACATGAATGTGAGACTAATCCATGTGAGACTAAACCAGGCGTGAGGCCTTCAGATCAGGAGACCCACTCAAATATAAGGAATCCAAGTATGACCTTGGCAGAGTCATTAAGACAGCCAAGGACCAATATCAATCCAAACTAGAGACCCAGCCAGACACCCGGCAACTATGACAAGGACTGAATGACATCACAGGTTCTAAAAATAGACAGCACAAGATAGTAGAAGATGACATATCCCTCCCAGTTTGTCTCAACTCCGTCTATACTCTCTTTGAGCAGAATTGCAGCAGAGAGGTAACACCTATTCTGACAAGTGCTGACGAACCTCCCAACAGTTGCTGCATCAGAGGTCAGATCAGTTTTCCTTTGTGTGAATCTAAGGAAAGCGATGGGACCAGAAGGAGTACCAGGCCGTGCACTCAGAGCATGTACAGATCAATTGGCAGAAGTCTTCTCGGACATCTTCAACCTCTCCCTGCAGCAGGCCACTGTCCCTGCCTGTTTCAAGATGACCAACATCATCCCTGTGCCAAAGAGAGCTCATGCAGCTTGTCTCAATGACTACCGCCCTGTGGCCCTAATGTGCTTTGAAAGGCTGGTCATGGCATTAATCAACTCCAGCCTCCCCACTACTCTTGATTCACTCCAATCAGACCATCAGATCCACGTCAGATGCCATATCACTTGCCCTTCACTCTTCCCTAGAACATGTTGACACCAAGAACAGCTACATAACAATCCTACTCATTGACTACAGTTCAGCCTTCAACACTATTATCCCTTCTACACTGATAACTAAACTTAGTGATCTCGGACTAAGCCCCACTCTCTGCAACTGGATCCTCAGTTTCCTGACCACAGGCCACAATCAGTGAAGACTGGGGACAATATTTCATCCTCACAAACACTCAACACTGGAGCCCCCAGGAGGTGTGTAAGCAGCCCTCTACTGTACTCACTGTATACCCATGACTGCGTCGCCAAATACCAGACTAGTGCCATTTACTAGTTCGCTGATGACACCATCATAGTCAGTTGAATCTCAGATGGCGACGGAACTGACTACAGACGGGAGGTAGAAGACTTGGAAAAATAGTACACTGAGAACACCTAGCTCTCAATTCCAGCAAAACCAAGGAATTAATTATTAACTTTCAGCAGGATGTTACCCCTTCCCCCCTACAAAGTAACAGTACAGAGATGGAACGAGTGGAGAGTGTCTAGCTCCTGGGAGTGGTCATCCACAACAAGCTTTCTTGGACTCATCATGTGGACTCACTGGTTACAAAGGCCCAACAATGTCTCTTCTTCCTCAAGCAACTGAGGAAATTTGGCATGACGACAAATACCCTTGCCAACTTTTAAAGGTACGCCATCAAGAGCATTCTGTCTGGATGTATCACTGCCTGGTAAGGCAACTGTACCATTCAAGATCAGAGACGGTTACAGAGAGTGGTGAACTTGGCCTGGACAATCACAAAGGCTAACCTCCCATCTATAGAATCTATCTACCAGATCTTCTGTCAAGGAAAGGCTGCCAGCATTCTCAAAGATCCATCCCATCCTGGCAATGTTTTTGTCCAACCTCTACCATTGGGGAGAAGGTACAGAAGCCTGAACACATGCATCAGCCGGTTTCATAACAGTTTCTACCCAACTGTTGTTAGAATACTGAATGGACTCACAAACTCTTAACATTGACCTGTACCTGTGTTTTTGTTTTTGCTGCTGTTTACCTACTATTTACTATCTATGCTACTTAACTCTGTGATCTGCCTGTATTGCTCACAGGACAAAGCTTTTCACTGTGCCTTGGTACACGGGACAATAAATTCAATTCAATACAATTCAATTTAAGCACCAAATTTTGCCCTAAACCCTCTCTCCACATACATAACTATGTGCGAGAGACAAAAGAAGAAAAATATCTGAATCCAATTGAGGGAAACCTCTTCATTATTCTCCTCTAATCTTACAAGGTAATTAGCACCTGACCTTAAATTTACCTGGACCATCTCTGACACCTCCCTCCCCTTCCTGGACCACTCCATCTCCATGAATGAAGACCGACTTGACACTGACATTTTTTACAAACCCACCGACTCCCACAGCTACCTGGATTACACCTCTTCCCACCCTACTTCCTGCAAAAATGCCATCCCGTATTCCCAATTCCTCCACCTCTGCCAAATCTGCTTCCAGGACGACCAGTTCCACCACAGAACATACCAGATGGCCTCCTTCTTTAGAGACCACAATTTCCCTTCCCACGTGGTTAAAGATGCCCTCCAACGCATCTCGTCCACGTCCCACACCTCTGCCCTCAGACTCCACCCCTCCAACCGTAACAAGGACAGAATGCCCCTGGTGCTCACCTTCCACCCTACCAACCTTCGCATAAACCAAATCATCCGCCAACATTTCCGCCACCTCCAAACGGACCCCACCACCAGGGATATATTTCCCTCCCCACCCCTTTCCACCTTCCACAAAGACCGTACCCTCCGTGACTACCTAGTCAGGTACACGCCCCCCTACAACCCACCCTACCATCCTGGCACCTCCCCCTGCCACCGCAGGAATTGCAAAGCCTGCACCCACACCTCCTCCCTCACCTCCATCCAAGGCCCTAAAGGAGCCTTCCACATCCACAGCTCAGCACTGTCCCCATGACTTGTCCGGACTTGTCCTACCTGCCTATCTCCTTTTCCACCTATCCACTC
>NC_057710.1:64240128-64242819 GCF_004010195.1 Chiloscyllium plagiosum
CCCCCTCTCTGACCTGTCACCTTCAACCCTGCCCATCCACCCATTGCACTCTTTGCTAACTTCCCCCATCCTGCTCCCTGACCTATCACCTTCATCCTCACCCCAACTCACCTATTATACTCTATGCCACTTTCTCCCCACCCCCACCCTCCCCTCATTTATCTCCCCACCCTTCAGGCTCTCTGCCTGTATACCTGATGAAGGGCTTTTGCCCGAAACATCGATTTTGCTGCTCCTCGGGTGCTTCCTGACCTGCTTTGCTTTTCCAGCACCACTCTAATCTAGAATCTGGTTTCCAGCATCTGCAGTCATTGTTTTTACCAAAGTAATTAGCAAGCTCTGCAGGACCACTGAAACTCTCAAACCTCATGATTCTCAGCTAAGTGTTAATTTCGGAGACATTTGTGGAGGCTTTTCCTCTGTGAGCCACAAAAAAATATATTTTGCAATTCTCTGCTGCTTACTGCATTATGCATGCATCACTATAGAGTACTCACTGTGTAGAAGCAGGCCATTTGGCCCATTGAGTCCATACAAAGACCTTCCTTACCAGACCCACACCTCCACACTGCAACCCTACATTTCCCATGGCTAACCCATCAAGCCCGCTCATCCCTGGACACTATGAGCAATTTAACATGGCCAATCAACCTAACCTACACATCTTTGGACTATGGGAGGAAAGCGGAGCACCAGAGGAAACTCACGCAGACACAGAGCGAATGTGCGAACTCCACACAGACAGTCGGCCACAGGTGAAATTAAACCCAGGTTCGTGGCATTGTGAAGCAGTAGAGCTAACCACTGTGAAGGGTAGGTGTCATTGAAAGCCAAGATGTGGGTGCAGTGAGCAATTAGAAAGGCAAATGAATGTTGACCTTTATTGTTGAAGCATTTGAGTGAAGCAGTAAAGAAATCCTTCTGCAATTGTTTCTAACATTGGTGAGATCTGACTGAAAACATTATGAACTGTTTTAGTTTCCTTACCTAAGGATGGACATACTTGCCATTGAGGGAGTCAAATAAAAGTTCACCTGGGATTGCTGGGATAGTGAGATTTTCTAATCAGGAGACATTGAGTAGACAGAGTCTGTATTCTCTGGAGTTTTGAAGAATGAGAGGTCATCCCATTGAACCATACTAAATTCTTATAGAAATTAACTGGCACATTTCCAGAGAGTTTTCTTTAGCAAAGATGTTTCATCTGGGCTGGCATGGGTAGGGATTGAGAGAGTCAGAAGGATCACCACCATCAAGCTACAAAATCTCAGAATAAGAAGTTGACCACTTAGAACAGAGATGAGGAGGTAATTTGTCATGCTGTACTCAGAACGCTGTCTCAGTCATTTACTTAATTCCATTGGTTGGTGGATTTATAGACATTAAAGATATTAAATAAAATGGGGATAGTGCATGAAAATCACCTTGAGGTAGAAGATCTGACATTATGAGAGAGTAACTTAATGATTTATTCTTGCTCCTATTCCTTCCTCCTTGAACATATGTCTCTGTAATTTTCTTTTCTCCCATTATTAGCTTCCAATCTCATTCTCAAATGAACTAAAGGTTACTTTAGCTATTCTCTTCCATTATATTTACCTGTA
This sequence comes from Chiloscyllium plagiosum, assembly GCF_004010195.1. NCBI lineage: Eukaryota > Metazoa > Chordata > Chondrichthyes > Orectolobiformes > Hemiscylliidae > Chiloscyllium > Chiloscyllium plagiosum. The sequence goes on from NC_057710.1 coordinate 64,241,733, forward strand.
GCAGTTTTTATTAGTGGTTTTAAAATTCTTGCTAAGATAAAACAAAGAACTGCAGATGTTGGAAGTCTGAAACAAAAACAGGAATTACTAGAGAGAAAGCAGAGCTAACACTAAAGAAAAGTCACTGAACCTGAAATGCTATCTCTAATTTCTCTCCACAGATGTTATCAGACCTGCTGTGTTGCTCCAGATTTCTGTTATATATCTGGTGATCTTTTGTTGATTCCTAAAATGTTCTTAATCTTCTAACGTACCACTGATCTTTGCAGCATTATACTGTTCATCTTTTCTTCCACAAAACGACACGACCAGCTATCCTTAGTAGCCACACACACAGATGACAAGCAACATTGATTCGACTGGGACAACACTACTATTATAGGACAAGCCAAACAGAGAACAGCCAGGGAATTCCTAGAGGCATGGCACTCATCCACAGATCAATCAATAAGCACATCAACCTGGACCCAATATACCGGCCACTGCAACGGACAGCTGGAACTAACAACTGAAAGCGGCAGATTCAAACCACGATAAATGCCGGAGGAAAAATCACAGAAGCAATAGACAATAGACAATAGACAATAGGTGCAGGAGTAGGCCATTCAGCCCTTCGAGCCTGCACCGCCATTCAATATGATCATGGCTGATCATTCCTAATCAGTATCCTGTTCCTGCCTTATCTCCATAACCCTTGATTCCACTATCTTTGAGAGCTCTATCCAACTCTTTCTTAAATGAATCCAGAGACTGGGCCTCCACTGCCCTCTGGGGCAGAGCATTCCACACAGCCACCACTCTCTGGGTGAAGAGGTTTCTCCTCATCTCTGTCCTAAATGGTCTACCCCGTATTTTTAAGCTGTGTCCTCTGGTTCGGCACTCACCCATCAGCGGAAACATGTTTCCTGCCTCCAGAGTGTCCAATCCTTTCATAATCTTATATGTCTCAATCAGATCCCATCTCAATCTTCTAAACTCAAGGGTATACAAGCCCAGTCACTCCAGTCTTTCAGCGTAAGGTAGTCCCGCCACTCCAGGAATTGACCTCGTGAACCTACGCAGCACTCCCTCAATAGCCCGAATGTCT